>NC_061857.1:26135907-26140907 GCF_019202785.1 Penaeus chinensis
AAAAGAAGAAAAGAAGAGAAGCCGTGAATACAAGAGGAGCTGACCCTCTTCCCGACAAATCCTTCTTGGCGAAAGGACTCGCGAGCAAGGCCTTTCAACTCTGCCAAGGGCGCGGGGAGACTGGTCGCCTGCCAACACCCTCGCTCCCCGGGGCCTCTGGCGCTGTGGAGGATGGGGGCTGCTGACTGGCAGTCTGTTTGCTTGTCTGTTTCTCTGGCTGTCTATCTATCTGTCTGTCTGTGTATCTACCTGCCTGTCTGTCTGTTTTTCTACTCCCCCCTAGCTCTCTCTCTGTCTTTCTATCTATCGATCTGTCTGTATATCTACCTGCCTGTCTGTCTATCTGACTGTCTGTCTTTCTCTATCTATCTATCTCTATCTGCCTATCTATTTATTAATCTCACACTCTCAGTGTTTCTCTTGCTCACTCGCTCCCGCACTTTTAGAGCATATTTATCTTTCTGCCAAGAAAAATACAGGGCAAGAAGACGAAGAAAGAAAGAAAACAAGAAAAATAGACAAAAGGTTCTTGTTCACTCACTCAACCCCCCTCCCCCTTAAAAAAAAAAAAAAAAAAAAAAAAAAAAAAAAAAAAAAAAAAAAAAAAAAATTGTCGAAATGTCACTCAGCCGTGATATTGCCTTCCTCATTTTACGTCAGAAGTTCTGGCATTTTCACCGAGGCGAGAGAAGGCTCATCATGCCGAGCGCTGATCAGTCGGTGAATATTCGGCTCTGAGAGAGTGCGTTGTGCATGAGCTCTCTTCATGATGGTGCGCTTTTATTGAGCTTTTATTTAGTTTATTATTATTGTTTTCTTGTTGCTGTTGTTGTTTCGGTTCATACTGGCGCGTTTTTATTGTTTTTATCTATTATTGTTGTCTTTTCTGCTGCTTCGGCCCAGAGAGAGTGCTGTGCATGATTTTTGACGTTGACGTTGTGCATGGCATTTTTTCATGTTGCCGAGGTTTTTTCACTTTGTCGCGGTGCCTGGTTCTATGAATGTGTCCTCTAGTCTTTTGCATTTCTTTCAGGTTTGGAGAAAATGACTGTGTGGATTGTACAACGTATCTTTGACAGTATTACACTGTTACTTGTATAAAACAAACTTGCCCAGCGATTTGTTTCCAATGTACAGGTTTGCCCGAATGCAGACGAGAGACTGGTAAAGGTCAAGGCTGTGTAAACATATATATATATATATATATATATATATATATATATATATATATATATATATACATATGTTTTTTTTCGGCTTTCTTGAAAAACCATATCTGTCTACCAACCTATCTATCATACAAACGCATATAAACACACACACACAAATGTGTGTATATATGTGTGTGTATATATATATATATACATATATACATTTATGTAAACATACTCGTGTGTGTGTGTATGATATATAACATAACATGCATATATATACATATATATGTATATATATGTATATATATATGTGTATGTATATATATATATATATATATATATATATATATATATATATATATATATATATATGCATATATACACATACACACACACACACACGCACATACATACATATATATGCATATATATATATATATATATATATATATATATATATACATATACATATATATGAATATATATCTATATATATCTATGTATGTATGTACGTATGTATATATACACACATATCCATATACTGTGTATGCCTAGGATATAGATTGTTACAGAATTACCAATGTGAGTTTAAAATAAAATTACTTTCCCTTTATTTGCATAAATCTTAAACATAAATGCAAGGCCGAAACATCGTCCCTTCCCAAGTGCCTACACATATCTCGCCACTCGAGACCCAAAACAACAACAATAATGATAAATCTTGGTCGGCTGTTCGTCGTGCCGTCGATCGGAACCCAAGTGGACGTCTCTCTGCCACCCCACTGTGGGCTCGATTCGAGAAATGTTGATCAATATCTCAGAAAGAATGAGATCACATACTCATACATAAATGTCACTTTTCGAATAAATTATCCATCATTTAAAGAGATGGGCTTTTAAACCGAAAAGAACAGTTACGTGCAAACAATATTACCTTCGGTGTGTGAATAGTGGGGACTGCCGAGTAGGCTTATGCACAGGACAATGTTAACCTTTGCTTCGAATCTGTCTTATCGAAACCGAACTAAACCTCCTCTTACATATTCATATCTAATATTTTACAAAGTCATTCCTAATATTTTAGGACCTTTCGTAAATACGTGATATTTTGTCATACACATTTATATACGTATATGCATGCATGTAAGTATGAATTTATAGATGTATATGCGCATGTGTGTTTGCGCGTTTTGATTTTAAGATTTAGTTCCCGAGATCAAAGACAGAATGGCGTTGGCTCGACACTGATGATTAAACGTCTCCGTTGCATAAAGCCAAGTTGCAGATGCAACTCACTTTGGGGGATTTAATCCGTAGATTTCCCCCCGAGAAATACAGAAATAGTGTGTTTCTCCTTTTTGCTCATTCTTTTTAGGCTTCTATGAATTTTCTTTTTCTTTTCTTTTCTCCTGTTTTTCACTTCATCTTTCCTCTTCATTTCTTCAGATTTAAGACATATTCCTCTTTACCCTTCTTTATCCTATCCTTTGTTTCCTTCTACTTTATTTTTTTACTTAATTAATTAATTTATTTATTTATTTATTATCATTATTATTTTTTGCAGTTATTCTCATTTCTTCTCCTTCGTGTCATTTAGAATTAATATTTTAGGCTTTTCATTTTTATCGATTTATCTTGTTTTGAAAGCTCACAAACTCCTTCGTGGGAATCATCCACACTGGATATTGTCCTTACCAGCTGTAACGAACACATCGGATGCCCAAACACGTCAGATAAATTATGTTTATGTTAAGAGACCGAATACGGAAACAGGGACACGGGGACACAAAATCTAGGACATGCTACTAGAGAGTATTAGAGGCATTACCAGTTTCTGTAATTTTAAGATGAAATTAAAAGAACACCTCTCCAACAGTCACGTGTAAATATAGATGTAATTATGTAAAAAAAAAAAAAAAAAAAAAAAAAAAAAAAAAAACATTGCAATTTATGGAATAAAATGTTTAAGCTTGAATTCTGCTATCTGAGTATAAATAAAGCCCGCAGAACTATTAAGAGGATTTTCTTTTCTATAAAAACACAACAACACATCTAAAATAAACACTTCCCTATTAAAAAAAAAAAAAAAAAAAATCCACTCTTTGTCTCTCCCATATTCCCGCTGGTGAGAAATTCCTTTCAGTCAGTGGAGAAAATTCAACCGGATTCGGTCTCTCTCTTTCTATATATATGTCTATATCTATCTATCTATATCTATCTAGCTATCTATCTATATATATGTATGTATGTATGTATCTATCTATCTATCCAACTACATATCTGCCTATGTATCTATCCATATATTTATATATACATATATCTAAATAAATATCTATCTATATATAAATATATATATATATATATATATATATATATATATATATATCCTTTTCCTATTCTTTCTTTCATTGATCTCATCTATCTATCTATCTATCTATCTGTATATAAATCCCTTTTATTTTCTTTCTTTCCTTGCTCTCTCCCTCTCTCTTTCTCTCTCATCTCCGTCCCTCCCTTCTCCCTACCCCTCTCTCCTTCCATACCTCTCCCTCCCTCCCTCTCTCCCTCCCTCCCTCCTCTCTCTTTTCCTCCCTCCCTCTCCCCCCTCCCCTCCCACCTCCCTCCCCCTCTCTGAAGACTTGGGTGTCATTCAAACTTTTATGCAAGCTCAGAATCTACAGGTTTTCCTTTTCCGCTAAGTTTCCTCTGAGAGCTCGGCGTGTTGAATGTGTTGAAATACCTCTTATTCTTTGATTTCCTTTATTTTTCTTCCTTTCTTTGTATTTCTCTTGCCACTTAGATGATACTAATTCGTGTTGTTTATGACTAGATTTATCTTCTTGTTTGAGTATTTTTTTAAAAATTTTTTTTTTTTTTTTCTTAACGAATGTCGACAACAGTATTTTGTCGATTTCTCTGTATTCTTCGTTTCTCTTTTCTTCTCTTTGTGTCCTCTTTGTTTTTTTTCAATATTTATTTCCATCTCTTTCTCTGTTTCTCGCTCTCGCTTTCTACCTTCGTTATCCTTTTTTCAAAGATATAACGACCATGCTTATGAGTAATTTCTTATGAGCAGGGAGTCAAGAGATCTGGAAATTCACAAAAAAAAAAAAAAAAGAAAAATAAGAGAGGGCGATACCATTTTTTCGAGGTATGTAGTATCAATACCGAGTCCTTCAGCGCCCAATAGCGAATAACAATGCCCAGTACTTCATTGGTCAGTGCCGGTTATTTCGAATACTTTGCAGAAATATAATTGCCAGGATACACTTTACGTGGGTCAAGGAGAAGCAACAGGTTAATAGGAGACACAATATCTACAGTTATTTTGTGTGCCTTCTCTCTCTCTCTCTCTCTCTCTCTCTCTCTCTCTCTCTCTCTCTCTCTCTCTCTCTCTCTCTCTCTCTCTCTCTCTCTCTCTTTCAATACTTGTCCAGAGTAAATACAAGAGTTATATCTCAAATTCCTCTCTGTTCACCAAACAGTAATATACTGTAGTTCCCAGGTCCTCGGCCAATTCGAGCATCATATCCAAACCGAGACGAATGAAAACTCCGCATTGCCAGAGTCCCTTACAAGGTATTCCTCCGCTGTCAGAGGGCCTGCAGGTACGATTGCCATCCTCAGGTGAAAAGCATTCAACTGATCCTGACAAAAATCTTCCGTTAGGTTCCTCCGCAAACCTTTCCTTTTCTCTCCTTTCCCTCCTGTTATTAATTTTCTTAGTTCCGAAATCGATGAGGAAAGGAAATGGAGTTGTAAATGTTCGTTTGGGAAAAATAGGGGATGAAAATATTATAGATTAACACCGAAGGAAAAGTCATTTCTTCGTTGATAAATCATGTC
>NC_061857.1:26170907-26190907 GCF_019202785.1 Penaeus chinensis
ATGGTGATGATTACGATTATAATGATAGAAGTAATTATTATGATACTGATAATAGAAATTATAGTATCATAATGATATTGATGATAATAATAATCTTAATTAAATAGTAATAATTTGATAATATTACTGATTATATGAATAAATAATGAATATGGATAACAATAATAATGAAAATAATACAGTTGATGATAATGATAATCATAATTGTAATGATAATAATGATTATGGTGATAATGATGATAATAATTACAGTGATAACTATTGATAATAATGATAACGATAATAATGAAAAAGACAATAATAATAATGATATTGATAAAAAAAAACATTAATGACATTTATTGTAATAATGATAATGATTTTAAGGAACCTCATTATCCACAAAGTCAAGTGCAAGTGTAGGACTTTCGTATCATTATCGTCATCATAATCGTCATCAGTCTTGAGTTTGTTAATATTATCATTTCTTTTATCATTATTATGATTATCATTATTAATGTTATCACCATTACTGTTATTCATATTATCATTATTATCATTGTTAACATAATCATTATTATTATTATTATTATTGTTATCATTATCATCACCATCATTATTGTTATTACTATTAGTATCATCATTGATATTATCACTATCACATCCACTTTAGTTATTATCATTATTATCATCATCATCATCATCATCATTATCACTACTGTTGTTGATCTTCCTTTAGTTGTCACTGTCTGATACTGTAGTGTATACTCCCTTTAAGGATTGTTTGACCCATGTTAGTGTGTAAAGTCAGTTGTTTGCTTTGGTTAGAGAATAGAAAAGCAGCAGTACATAAAAAAAATGATTCTATTTTTTTCTAAATCAAGACAAAAACTTATCCCTTAGGCGTGGTACGCCTGGAAGCAGGGAGCGGGACAAAGGGATACGCCACAGCACATGGTCCTGGTCTCCTTCCAGCACCGGTGGTTCCTCCGGCAAAGCGCAAATCGTCGCCACCGCCGGGAAGGTGTGTCCACAGGCTGGAGCTCCTTTTCTGGATGGTCCTGAAGAGGTTTCCACTGGAAGGAGCCAAGGCAGTCGCCTGTAAATGGAAGAGAGAAGACATTGTAAAACACGTATTCAGAAAAAGAACATGTAGAATGAAAATCATCACAATTTCAAATCAGAATACAAGAAACGAAAGTTCAGATGCTTACATTGCTGCAGCAGTTCTCATACCAACTGGACAGCGCATTCAGGACTGTCATATCCAGCAAATATAATAAAATCTTATACCACTTGATGGTTTTCCTTGCTGCTGGATATGACTGCGCTAACTGTTCCGGGAGATCGACGCCCTTCATGCCGTAAAATACAACGACCTAGGGCTTCGACCTCTGCTACCCCTCGGCGGTTGGGAGGCAAGGTAACGACCTTGCTGGTGTGGGCGGTTGATAGCATCGCAACTGGATGCTTATCTACCTAATGGAAGGAAAGCATTTTCGTGTTGTTTGTCCTTGACTCGCCTGCAGGTCTGAGTGCATACTCTGCCAGTAGGTACGCAGTGCCAACGGCGCTAGTTTTCCAGGTAGTGGAAAAGGGTCAAGGAGGAATACCAGTTGTCTGTGTGCAATTAGTATCCCTTGTCGAGGAACTTTGCCTTCTCTGTCGGGTCGACGATGGCCTTCATGCAGGTGGGAAACTCGCCACGATCTTGCCTCATATAGATTTTGAAGGTCGCTGTATACCCTGCCTCTGAACTGTTGAACGAGCAGAGCTTGTAGACCTTCAGTCCCTTCCAAACCGGTTATTTGGGTTTTACTGAAGAACATGATGTCTGCCCGTAAAAGGCCCACAAACTCTCGTCGACGGTCACTGTCGTATTTGGGACGAAAACAGACTGGTACATTGTATCTAAGACGTTCAACACAGTCCGCAGTTTCCACAACCAATCCTCCATGTCGTGCTCCTCCTCGTTGTCAGTGAAGTGGAGTGCAGATGTAGTGGCGTCAAAGCGGTCCTTAGTCATCGTCTTGGAAAACACAAATGTGGACAGCAATGGCTCTGTCGACCAAAAGTCCCTCATGGAAAACCAGGAATGGAGTCCCATAAGAAATCACAGCCCGATATAAGAACGCACCCCACACAACATTGTGTCCACCCATCCCTTCATGTGTGATGAAGGGGTTTGTGGGTTCTGTCGGATGTACTTGAAATTGAAAAAAAATAAAGACATTGTAAAACAGGTATTCAAAAGGGGACATGTAGAAAGAAAACCACATTTTACAAGAAACAAGGGGTAAGTTGCTTACAGGGTTGTCTCTGCAACTCTTCCGGGATGAAATTGGAAGATATATCCAAGAGACTAGATGAATCACCCAGATGTGCATGCACACCCGGATTCCACGACGACGGCGTTCCACATTAACTCGAAGTGCTAGGTACGGTCTATTGTGGACTTGCCAGGAGTGAATCCAGGCTGCTACAGTCTCTGGTGCCTTAGTAGGTGGTTGCGGATCCGTTTCAGAAGAATGTGGGCAAAAACCTTGCATTACTGAAAACATTGCTGAGCAGTGTAATGCCACCGTAGTTGCTACAGTCTCAATGATCCCCTTTCCCCTTTCACGGAGGGATGACCATGCCCCTCAACAGGTCAGGGGGAATGGTACCAGACTGCCAGATGGCAGTTAAAACTGCATGCAAGCCCCGTGCCATAGGTGCACCTCCAACTTTTATTAGTTCAGCAGGAATATGACATATGCCGGTGGCTTTCCTACACTTCAGGTTGGAAATTGCCATCCTAACCTCAGTTAAGGTAGGAGGTTCCTCGCTGATGGGTGGGTATGGCATATGTATTGCAATACCACTTGCATCCTAATTAAACCTAACATGATCTGAGATCTGTCCATCTACTGAGCGGAATGCAGTCAGTTGTAAGGACTTGGGGTATAGGTTTTCTCAGCGCTTGGTAGGCAGGGAGAAGGACATTTACCAAGAAATGGCCAACCTCCTCACCAAGATTCCTGATGAACTGTCCCTTGTCCCTTCTCAGCAGTGTCTGAGCCATGCGACACACTTCAGTGGCCTCCAATGTCTCTAGGGAGACCCATTGAAGTGGACCCATAGGGTTGCCACTACCAGCCTATGGTCAGTGCCACAGACCTCAGCACTCTGGTAAACCCTGCAATTCTGGAGGATCCTTCATCAAGTGCTATGAAGAATGTGGTCGATCACCTTGCCCAATGTACCTGTATCGCTATACCATGTCCAGCGATATGGGTTGGAGCACTGATACTAGGAGCCAGAAACCCTCATTCTCTGAGACTTAGAGAAGGGGGCTGTTCTCACTGCTGGGATCAGCTCCTGAGCCATGGGGGCTGCCATTTCATAGCCAGCTCGATCACAGCTGCATTGAAGTCAACCAGAACAATGCTGATGTCTCGCCAGGGGCAATTGTCTGCCACGGATGAGAGTTTGGCGTAGAATGCCTCTTTCACATCAAGTTTACAAACATCAGTACAAGCATACATCCCTATAAGAGACATTAAGCCAAAAGCATGCTTCAGTCTCACTGCCATAATACGCTCATCAACTGGTGTTACCTCAACTACCGAGGGTTGAAGTCAGCTGGAGATGGCTATGGCTACTCCCTGGAGATGATGACCATCGCCACAGCCCGACCAGTAGTAGGTGTACCCACCCACACTGATCATGCTACTTCCAGGTCTTCTCGTTAAGAAGGTATCCAGCTCAACTCCCAACCGCTCCAATTCCCTAGACAATAGAGGTAACCAATCGTCCTGCCAAAAGGAATGGATGTTCCAAGTGCCTACCCAAATAGCTTGCCTGAGGTTAAGCCTTGGGCGGTTGTTCTAGGTAGACGCCGCCTCTGACACCACCGCCGACGCTAACCCAAATAAAGGCGGTCGGTAGGCTGTAGAGCCTATCGTCTGCCTGTGGGGTTCCCTAGGGCTTTGCCCCACAGGTCTCATGTTGGGTTGGTGCCTGCCGGGGCAGGCACCAACCCAACATGACAGGACACTAGGCACCAGGCTCCCATCTTGCGCCCCAACATTTGCCCTCCCATCGGGTCCCATAGCCCGCCTTGATTGCTGGGAGGAGGGAGGGACAGCAACCCTCCCCCCAGCATATCCATTTATTTTAGTCACTGCCGGTGCGTTATCTGGCAGAGGAGGGCAGGCAAGGCCCACCTTCCCCGAGACGTCCATTTACCCCAGGGTGGCTGAGGGGTAGGAGTTGGTATGGAACCAGGGCATATCCACACACTGGTGAGCAATGGCTCTGTATCTCTGGGGTCTCCTGCTGCTCCGAGATCCCCCACAGTTTAGCCTGGGACCGCAAGGTGCCCAGTTTCCATGGATGGCCACGAGGAGGTACTGTAGAAGTCTCGATGACAGAGAGGCTGTGAACTGGCATGGGTGGCATATGTAGAATTGCTCCCTTTCTCGCGCTAGGCTAGCCAGTGGTGGCAGCTGCAAACGAGAAGGTATGCAAGCACTTAACACTATCTTGGCTACCACATGAGATACATTATATATGTCCTGAACTTAAGAATGAGAAATGAGAAGTAAGCAAGTGGTATTAAATAGTTATGATGATGGACAAGTAAATTTAAAAAAAACAGTAAAGTTAATGTTATATGTGGTGATGATGACGTAAAATTACTGATTTTCTAAGTAATACATTTGGAATCCACACTATTTAAAACAATAATGAACACAAAGGTTACTTATGATCTTACATCAGCCTTAGAGATAACCGAGAAAAGGGTAAGGTCAAACAATTAATGAGGTTATGACATATCCTGATAAGTTGAGTTATATATTATTACACCTTCATAATATGAAAGAAATTATCTACAAAAGTCAGCGTCTCCAAGTAAGTGTAGTCCTGTCACCCTTCTTCGCTTGCCTTCCTTCTTTGGTCTTTCTCCCTTACATAGTAATGTTCTCGTATTTTTTTTTTTTTTTCATCAATTCAGAGGACTCCTAAAGATGATATCTGCCTTACTTCTTGTCCAATGCACAAAAGAAAAAACTAAAAAGTAATTAATACTACTTAAGGAATGATAAAACAGTATAAAGTTACCCAATATAACTAAATCTTCTCTTGTAGGAACAAAGTATTTCTGATACACTCTAACTTGTTATATATGGACAGGATAGCCAATTTTGACTAGACCATCATTATAATGTTATTCTATTATCAATTTCAAGAACGCTTACTCTTTGAATGGGCTTTTAAATCCTCAATAATAAGAAAGAAATATGTAGATTTTGTGCCACGTGTCAGCCATTAGCTCTGATATTTCAAAACAATCTAAACTTTTTCAGGTAGTTAAATGGCACTCCTCGTCTGCTCTCTCTGTCTCTCGCTCTGTGTGTCTGTATCTGTCTGTCTATCTATCTGTCTGTCTGTCTGTCTGTCTGTCTCTCTATCTATCTATCTATCTATCTATCTATCTCTCACTCTCTCTCTCTCTCTAGTTATGATCTAATATTAATAAATTACCGTATTTAACGTCTATTCAGAGCACATATGTTGCAAGCATATAGTTGTTCTTAATCCATACATGCATAATTCTAGAACTTAAACAAATCTCTCCAATAAACAAAAATAATACATATTGGTTTATTCGTTAAAATATAAATTATGCAAGCTTAATATAATAAGTACCAGTGAAATATAACACCGTACCCTTTAATCAAAAAGAATGTATTGTGGGGGTAACAAAGGAAATTGATACTTTGTAGGGTAAACTATGATATTTTACACTGATTTGTCCGTTTCTTAAATCTTAGTGAAATATATGAATATATAGCACTGTGTGATGTATAGAAAGGGTGGGTTATAGACGATTTTTTGGTTCATTCTGACTTCACATCGCTCATTACAGAGCGGCGGCAGGTGACTAGAGTGATGGGCATGATAGTAATTTCTGCGCTTGGATATCATCCACCGGACCCAGCACACTACGCGGGTTTGAGCGGTCCGGGGTGTTTGATGCGTCAAATCAATTATTATAAACACAAAAAGCGAATGACATAAAATTAAGAGAGAGAGAGAGAGAAAAAAAAAAAAAAAAAAAAAAAAGAGAGAGAGAGAGATGCAGAGTGTGAGCTTCCTGCAGGAGCGGGAAACATCCTTTTCGGATACCTTTCCCTCACCCAAGCATTTAGCTCACATATAGTATCAGAGGTTCTGGGGGATCTCCGTTAACGAGCGTGTCCCGAGCCACCACGGCTGATTTGTTGGCGTGTGTCTGTGTGTGTGTGTTTGTCTATGGTATCGTCGTAGTTTGTGCTATCTATACGTTGTATGTGATCCTTCCTAGATTCGCTTACATTGTGAGTGTATGTGTATGTTCAGTGGCTCTATGTTGTATGTTTGGTGTAGCGATTGTGTGGTGATTCTGTTGCGTATCCTGTCTTGTACAATGGTGTTGTTTATCTAGCATAGTGCTTTGTTCTCTATAGATTGCATCTTGAGTTTCTGTGATTTAGATATTGAAATCAGTGGAATGGTTGCGTATTCGAGTATAGGTCTTACAGTGGTTTTGTAAAGTTTTACTTCAGTGGATGTGTAGCGTTACTCCCATCGACGCCATTATATTAAAACAGGTTAAAGTGGACTTTTCCCATAAGATCTGATATATAGTTAATGCAAATGCAAATGGTAGCGTAGCCAAAGTTTAAGGGATTCGGGATAATATGTTGTTTATATGAGGTAGTTCTAAGAGACAGTTCCATCTTTCACTTTAGTAAAACCTTTAATAGAATAGACACATACATCTTTACAAGGCCTACGTGGTGATTTACCCTTAATGCCTGTACTTATCTGATAGAAACGGGACGCGTCCTCCAACACCAGACAAGCTCGTTCCGTCACAGAGGCAGCGTAAAATGAGTGAGTCAGCGAGAAAGAGAGAGGTTAGAGGTAAGGATAAGTCCGATATGCGAAGCTTCGCCCGGGCTATGCTAATGAGGGGAGCCCGGCCTGTGTCGACTATTGTCGACTCGCTAACGTGTGTCAGCTGGTGCTGACTCGGCTTAGTCCTTACCCGCCGTGGTGCCCAGCCACATCAGTAACCTCCAGGCGACAATTGCAACTTCTCGCGCCTGGGCGGGGCGCGAACCGCCGACCCCTCGGTTGAAAGGCAGGCACATTACCACTGTACTAGCCCGGAGACTGGGTTAAAGGTCATATGCCCCCCCTTATATAGACTTTAGACCTGAGTTGTCATAGGTTTTTTACTAGCAATTCTGATTGGTGAACTATGTGGGAGAGTATAAGAGAACCACATAGGTATGGGAGACTGTTGTAAATCAATAGTTTAGGTGCCACATAAAACATTATATTGTTCCGGCGTAAGTTCGTAGAAGCACGCAACCACCTCAGCACGTCCGGGGCACTGATGTCATCCTGTATCATAGGGCATCCTCAACGCATCCGGGGCGGTGACATCATCCCGCATCATAAGGCATCACTACAGATGTTCTGCAGTATGAGAAGTTTTTTATTTTATTGAGAGCTGTGCTTGCTTGTTTTATTCGATGTTGTGCGTGTGTGTGAATACTGTTTCTGCTGAAGCATTTATTGTTTATTGTGGGTTGCGTTTTGCCACTGGTATGACTGTGAATTTGTTTATGTTTGTCTATTCCATCTGTTTTCATAGGTGTTGATTGCGTTTATGGTTGTTTGTGGCTCTTTTCATGATTTTTTTTGGATTTGGACGGGTGATAGGATTTGTGTAACGTCGTCTTAGTATGCAATGTAGTTGCTGTAGGGTGTTGGGGGTGGTAAACTGGCAGTGTAGAGGGTCTAAAGTGTTGGTGAGAGAACGCTGCCCTGTGGAATTTCATTTCTGAGGTGGATTGGAGGGCTTATGTAAGGACCAAGGTGGATGTTGGCTGTCTGTTGACCCTGAAGTTGCATAAGAGGCATGTGAAGTGTAGAGGCAGGTGTTATTTTGTGTTTGAGACCGTAATGCCAGAACTGATCAAAGGCCTTGGTGATGTCTCGTAGTATGATGTTGGTTTGGTGCTTGTTTGCAAAACTTAGAGCGATCTCCTCGTAAGCGAGGGTGATTGCGCTTCCAGTCCCTCTGTGTAGGCCAAAGCCTAGTGTTGCGTACGGTGTTGTATTCTAGGTGGGCTTTAAGTGTGATAATTCTCTCAAGCATCTTCTGGAAACTTCCAGCAATGAGATGGGTCACCTCGTGAGATGGCTTCCCTTGGTTTGGAATGAGAACAAGTGAGGCTTGCTTGAATATACCAGGAAAGTGCATGATGAATTTGTTAATTTTGCTGGCTCCTGGTGTTATGTTAATGGATCGTGTGTGTGCGTGTCTCATGTCTTCTGGTGTGATGGGGTGTGTAGAGTGATATTGTTCATGATGGGAGAATCAGATGTTGCAGTTGTTGTAGTGATAGTATTACATCCACTTCTGTGTCTGGGTCGAATATTGCATTTTCAGCAGGGGAGATTTGGAAGTTCTGTTGCCAGAAGTCCCTGTGGACAGCTTCCATCCCCTCTTTAGTCTGTATGTGATCGTCTGTCTGTTCGATCCTATGAGTCTCCAGGAGCGGTATCCACGAAAGTTCTCAGACAGTTTTATGACGATTCTGAGACTCAATATATTCATAATATTCAACTTGACACAAAATTTTCCGATGGAAAGGTCATTTAAGACAAGGTCAAGTACTGATTTTTTAGGCATAACTCGATAGTATACTATGCTATTTACACAATGGAATTAAAAATATTCCAGAAATCATACATATTATGGGTTACACTGTGGACCCTACAATAAATCAGATATTATGGTGTAAAGACTTGACTGCCCTAATGTTGCTAGTCATGAGGAAAGGTTACTGCTGTGCACCAACACAATACCCGGTATCATGTGCCTCAAGAAATTATGCTGTTGAGTTTTTACCATCAAATAGGATCTAAGGTTTAAAGGAACCTGAGGGCTGAATGTTTAGGTTGGTAGAAGAAAGTCATAATACATAAAATTACTAATATCATTTGAAGATGACAAGGTCTCTTCATCTGAGGAACTGGGGTCAGGCCATCTTCATCATCCATAGCTTTCTCAGTCTCACCTTTATTTGGCACATGAGGTTCGAGATTTTGACTTGTGCACTTTTTATGTGCGTCTGCCCACATTTTAGCAATAAATTTTGCCTCACATGGAGATCATAGAAGCATCAATCCCTCTATGTTTTTAAAGAGGATCCCTGGATCTGGCTTTTGGTGTATATAGATCCTTGTGAGTGACAGTGTGGGTGTGAGTGCCCACGAGTATGGCTGGGTGTAGGAGGCTGAAGTTGGAGTTCTACGGGGTAGCCGGTAGGCTCCCCAGTCGGCTAAGGACTGGGTAGTCCTTGTGTGCTGCTGCTGTGGTCTTGCTCTGCTGGAGGATCGGGGATTGGTGATCTCGCAAGCGGCTCTGCAGCTTAAGTACACGAGCGCTGTGCAAGCGTGGAGGGAACGAGGGGAGCCCGCTGTCCAATGAGCGCGGACGCGGCGGCGGACATGGCATGACCCAACCTGGGAAAGTATGCTGAGCTTCAGGTTGCGGGGTCATGCTGCTACAGTTTCACGAATGGAAATTACTCCTGCTTTCCACAGAGTAATTTTGGATAAGGCTGTTTAGCATTTTTTATTTTCCTCAAGGATTTTGGTGAGACATTTCTTTTTTTTCTGTAGAATGCTGAAGTATAATCTGAAATAGTGTATGCATGGAAACCCGGAAGAGCTTGACACATGGTTGTCCCCAGTGCCTCACCAACTGCAGTTATATCGATGAACCTACTGTTGTTCTTGGATTCTGTTCCAGCCTCCATCCAAATATGTGCCTTGAGTCTTTCATTCTGGCTTAGTAGAATAACAGCCACATTAGTGTTCAGGACCGTCACCTCTACATTTGAGGCTTTCTCCCTGTCATCGTGACTGACCGATCAATGTACCAGCTTCCTCATAGTTGGTCACGAGTGCTTTTAGTTATTCTTTCAGGACCCTCCCCTCTGCCACAGAAAAACGATGGCATGCTCCAAAACAGGATAGATACACCTGATGTTCATGAATTACTATGCATTTAACTGTTTTTCCCATTTCATTTCAAGGAACTTTGGAAGTTGGTCTTTGGATGATCTTGATTTCAGGCTCTCTTCGATATCTCTTGGTCTGCGATGTTCTGGACCAGTTATGGTGTACTCCCTTTCTTCAGCGACACCCAAGCCTTTTAGTGTCCTTCCACTGTCTTTTTATTGATAGCACAGGGTACGAATCAAACACTAGGTGAAATGATCTCTGGAGGCTCTTAGACTGCCGTAATGGGCAGTAGCACATGTTAGTCCAAACTAGGCTCACCCAGTTATGCTATAACTTCCTGGTATCCTTAAGGAAATGGGATATATAGAACAACCCAGCGACATTACTGTAAACAAATAAATTAATTCCTTTAAAATTTAATCTGACTCCTTCTTTGATTGATATCTGCCTTGTGTTCTAATTACAGGGTAAGTTTTTCATGTGTGTTCTTACCAATGTAGCCATTTGCGGTATGCTAACTTGAGCAATATTAACTTACCTTACCTCAAAAAAAAAAAAAAAAAAAAAAAAAAAAAAAAAAAAAAAAAAAAAATCTTAAGTTGGATATTATGGAAGAATGCAGAGACCTTGTCATCCTCAGATAACGATAAGCAATTTCATATATTATGATTTGTTTCTACCATGGTTATATGACAATGACGTTATCAGCAAGAAAATTCTAAAATTGCAACCTTTCTCAAGAAGTTACGAGGCACAAAAAAAAAAAAAAAAAAAAATAAATATATAATTATAAAAAAAAAAAAAACATAATTATAAAAAAAAAAAAAAATCCCTAAAACAGGGATTTCTCTATGACGGTTATCCCTGTCAACGTCCGAGTCTTACACACATAGACTTACATGCATACACTCTTGCGCACACACAATTACCCCCCTTTTCTACAAATGAACACACACATACAGCCGACAAACACACATACGGAAACTTATACCATATACACACGAACTTGCACACACACAGTTTCCCCCTAACACATGCACGCACGCACACACACACACACACACACACACACACACACACACACACACACACACACACAATTTCCCTCTAACACACACACACACACACACACACAATTTCCCCCTAACACACACACACACACGCACACATATACACATACACATACACATACACACAAATACACACACACACATACGCACGCACGCACACACACACACACACACACACACACACACACACACACACACACACACACACACACACACACACACACAGTTGCACGCAGATTTTCCGACACAAACGACCGACAAACACAGACACACAGCCGACAAATACATATATAATGAAAAACACATACGCTAACATATACCATACACACACGACTTGCACACACATTTACCGACATACACACAAAAACACACGCCGACAAACATACACACGGCAAAAACACACTCGTACACATATTTATACACACATATAATTACACAAACCCAATTACCCTTATACACATGTATATCCATGCATACTTCAAAAACGGTCATTCATATAGCCATGCATCCATGACTGTGATAGCCGTCCCCGGCAGTACGGGTTAGCGAGCGATCACGACTATAGGCGTACCCGGCAGTACGGGTACGCCGCCATGACGGTTATTGGCGTAACCCGGCATTATTTTATCACTGGAAATTATTATATTTATCATTTAGTTATTGAAGTTACCATCCTTTTCTCATCACTATTTTCATCTTCCTCATTACCATCAATAATATACCACCTTCAACATTATCACCATCACTGCCAAAGATCTCCATCACCATTATCACCTTCACCATCATAATCACCACAACTACCACCACCACAAGTCTCCATCACCATCATCACCACCTCCATCTATCCCATCCCCCTTCCACACTGCACACCTCCCTCGCATTCCTCTGCAGTTACCTTATTGGCTAATTGACAAATGACAGGTGTGATTGACAGATGCAATTAACGGGGGCTTCTTATTGGCACGGAGATTCGTGAATAAGACTCTTCCGCTGGATTGTATGAAGCTAGACTTTCACGAAACTGAACTGACTTTACGAAACTGAACTAGATTAATAAAACTGAACTAACTTCACGAAAAATGGACTGGCTTTACGAAGGTGAACTAGGTCTGCGAAAATGAACTAACTTCACGCATCTGAACTGACTCAAAAAAACTGATCTGACTTTACGGAACTGAACTGACTACTCGAAATTGAATTGATTTCATGAAACTGAAATGACTACTCGAAACTGAAGACATCACGAAACTGAACAGACGTTACGAAACCGAATTGACTTCTGGTAACTAAACTGACTTCACGAAACTGAACTGGCTTTTCTGCTGAACTTTCCGAGACTGAACTGGCAGATAGAGTTGTTCTGTGAAACGATGTGTAGAGCACGTTCTTTATTCCTCACTTGTTTCTTTTTTTTTCTTCATCATTAGCCTCATCTTTACCTTAATCTCCATCACCATCATCACCTTTTTCTTCTTCACTTTTCATCGTTTTTCTTTTCTTTTTCTTTTTTAATTTCGTTTTTAGGCTGCGTTTACACCAAGCGAATCGAATCGATTCAATTCATGAAGAATCATTTGAGTCATTTGAACCGGCATAGTTCCAACCGACTGCATCTGATCAACACATCATTCAGTACCAAGGCAGCCTTCGAGGAGTATGGACGTACTGAATTTGTTTGACAAAATACCCTTTCGTTCATTATAAATACCACGTAAAGTTGAGGTAAAGTATCAAAGTGCCCTGTATTGAAAACCTCGAAATAGACCGAAATACACCACAGATATTAGCAGTCTCGCATTGTATTACATTCACTTATATATTGAGAAAGCATTGGTTTTGTATCTTCAACACACAACTTACAATTTGGAAATGTAGCATGGACATTTTTTCTATCATTTACATTGTCTATTCATTTACTGAATAAAAATCTGCCGCGTCAACAAGGAAGGTCATAAAGCGGCGTATTTAAAATATAGCGATAGATTGGAGCGACTTAAAAGTTTTTTTGTTCACAAGGCGATGTTTGTGGATTTCCCTAAAGGTCACTGGTCAAGACAAACAAATGTACCAGACATCAAAGGTCACAGCATTATGGCTAAGTATTGTGGCGAAAAGGGTAAAAATAAATTAGCGATTAGGGTAAGTCTGCAGAAGAGGGGATGGAGAAGAGAAGGAAAACGAAAGGAGGAGAAGAAAAGGCCAAAATTAGCTGGACGGGGGCTGGGGTCCAAGGTAGAGGCGATCCCCACTTTGGCTTTGTTTCTGCCTCTTAATCCCCCCACCAGTTCCATTGTCTAGTTCCTATTCGTTCTTTTCTCTTAGAGAATATTAATTAATTGCTTTTGGTTTATTAATAGGACTGGCAAGAGACTTGTTAACTAATATGGAGGTTAGCAGGTGTAAAGGTATTCTTCGGAAAGGGATCAATATAGCAATATCCTTCCATAACGCAGCAATTACATCACTATTTCGGTGCACAGGATCACGAGGATCATAAATAGCACGTCGTTCTTGCACTAAACTGATGAGGAGTTCCTCTTGCATGATGCTTCCTGCTCGGCTGATTCGCCTTGATTGATGAAAAAAGGGTCCAAACCCATCACTGATTCTGAGTCGCCATGAATCGGCACGATTTAAATTGAATCGATTCGCCTGGTGTAAACGGATACGTTGACACTAGTGTGGCGAATCAACGCGATTCATGAATCGTGTTGATTTTTCATGAAACGCTTGGTGTAAACGCAACCTTAAACATAATTATCTCTGATGGCTAAGGAAATCTTTAGCATCGTCATTATTTCCATAATATTTATTGTTATTATTATTATTAATACCATTATAATCCTCATTTTACTGAGTGATTTTTCCAGTAATGATTAAAGATACCCCTCCTTTTTAAGGCATTATGCGTCCGTTTCAGTAATTACATTGCATCAATATTCGGTTTATATATCTTGTACGTCGCCTCTCCATCTTCTCCGTTCCATCGCAGAGACAGATGCGTAATGTAGTGCATGTAATATAACTACAAAGAGCGACGGGTCTTCTCCCTTTACTTTGCCTCCCACTGCTAAATGTCAAGGTTAACCGTCTCTTCAATGTTTGATTAATCAAAACGTTATTGATAAGACCTGGAAGTATGTCCTAAATGGGCAATCATCATTACTAACGCTATGGTCGTTCTTAGTACTGATGTAACCATGCTATTACCTTTAAGAGTACTTGTGGTACAAGAGATTCAATCTGTCAACTTATAGTTGGACGCTTTTATCTCTCTCTCTCTCTCTCTCTCTCTCTCTCTCTCTCTCTCTCTCTCTCTCTCTCTCTCTCTCTCTCTCTCTCTATCTATCTATCTATCTTTCTATCTATCAATCTATCTATCTATCTCTCTCTCTCTCACACACACACACAAACACACGCACACACACATGCACACACACACACACACACACACACACACACACACACACACACACACACACACACACACACACACACACACACACACGCACACACGCACACACGCACACACGCACACACACGCACGCACGCACGCACGCACATACACTCACTCTCTTCCTGACCATCCCCTGCCTCTCTCTCTAGCCATTCCCTTCCCCTTTCTATTTCTATATATATGTGTATACATATACATGTATATATATATATATATATATATATATGTACGTGTATATATATGTATATATACACATATCTCTTTGTTTATCGATATATGTAATTATATACAAATCTGTATTTGTGCACGCGCGCACTCACACACACACACATACATGTATATACATGTATATATATATATATATATATATATATATATATATATATATATATATGTATATGAATGTATGTATTTATACATACATACATATACACACATGTATATGTGTATATACAAATATATTTATATATAAATATACATGTATATGTATGTATATACATATATGCATATACATTTATTTATATATATATTTGCATATACATATATACACATGTATATGCATATATAAATTTATTTATACTTATATATGTATATATGTATGTGTACACACATATACATACACATCCATATAAACACACGTTTGTCCAAACACAAACCAGAGCCCCTCCCCCTCTCTGCCCTGCCGCAAGACACCCAAAGGCGCTCAATAAGACGAGGAATTAGCAACTTCAGAGCCTCCTTCCTTCCCACTTTGATTCGAGTCGGGGAAAGGCGCGCTGGCTCGGGGCATTGCAAGTGTTCCCTCGCACGTATCATCTCTTAAGGTCGTATTTTCACCTTTAGGCAAGTCATGCACCGTCCTTACGTGGCCTTTCCTTCCTAAATGGGCCATGTTAGTGCCACTCGATGCACTTGCATTACGGCCTTCGAGAGCGTTGCGAAGTTAGCCCGTGTTGCAGGCTCCCTTTTTCTCGCTTTTATTTCCGCCTCCCCTTTCTCTCGTTTTGTCACTCTTTATTTCCTTCTGGTTTATTTATCTACTTATCATTTTTTTTTCTTTTTTTTTTTTTTTGGGGGGGGGGCCCTTATTCTATGTCATTTTTTTTCGCTTTGTTTGTTAGTACGTTAGTTTCTTTGGCTTTGTTTTCCTGATTTTCTACCTTTTTCTCACTTCACATATATACTTGCATCCCTCTTTATCCGTTTATCTGTCTACCCATTTATTTATCGGTCTGTATATCTATATCTATCCATATGTTTGTCTGTCTGTCTTTCTACAGATATCATGTATATACATGCAGTATAAATACATATTAGTCATTTACGTATGTATATTTATTTATTACATGTCCATTACCTATAATCTCTCTCTCTCTCTCTCTCTCTCTCTCTCTCTCTCTCTCTCTCTCTCTATCTATCTATCTCTCTCTCTACCTACCTACCTATCCATTTATTTACTACATATATGCATCGTGTATATAAAAATACAAGTACATATAAATCATATTTGAATGTGTGTATATATTAATCTTTTTAAATTACATTTACTTGCCTCTGCGTCATAAATTGTCTCCTTGATATATTACTGTTAAATTCCACGCAACCTAATATCCTATCCACACAGTTACAGTATGAAAATTAGAAAATATATGTTTAAAATTGTTTTTCTCTCTACCATATAGTTTTTTCCACCGCTCATTTTACCAAATTCGATAAAAAAAAAAAAAAAAAAAAAAAAATATATATATATATATATATATATATATATTGCGCATTGCCATATCTATCAATAAAACTGAAATATATCATCTAAACTTGGTTATAAAATTCATCGCAGCAAACGTTGACATTATAGAGATACTTTTCATTGACAATACGAATGCTCTTTGCAATATGAGTGCAACGATATTCGCATTCCCGCATGCAATTGGTACGAATATTGTGATGCAAATGCACGTCCACGCAGAGTATTATACATAAAGCGAATAACATCTGGCAAATATCACGCTCTGCTGAAATGGTCTGTTCAAAGCGTTTATTTCCTAAGTGCAAACGGTGAAAATTGATGGGGGACACAGGCTCACTTGTACGTTCTTGCGTGAATATGGGTACAAAGTGACATACGTAATCACACACAGAAATAAAAAGTAAATAAAAGTCAAACACACACAGACAGACACACACTTATATACAGTATATGTACACACACACACACACACACACACACACACACACACACACACACACACACACACACACACACACACACACACACACACCCGCACACACACACACGCACGCACACACACACACACACACACACACACACACATACACACACACACACACACACACACACATGTATATGGACACATGTACACAAACACTGATATACACACATAGAACTCCCGGCGCACACACACACACATGCCCCCCCCCCCCTTTTTCTCCCCCCCAGACGCAATCAATATTAATTCCCGAAGATAAAAGTATTGACTCGAACTCAGGGGTGAGATGTGGGGGAAAGAGGGAGGGGGGGGGGGGTGAGTGGCTGACTCTTTTAAAGAAACTATTATGTAAAGAAAGTCATTATTCATCACCTTAGACAGGATTTAAAAAGGCGTTCGACCCACTTTACTTTGTGTGGAAATAACGAGGGTACTGATGATGCCCGTGATAATGTTGATACTCAATAAGGTTTCCATAAATATTGGTAAGAGTAATTATGATAAGAATAACTATGTAAGATAACATTAACAGCAATATAAATAGTAGTAATAGTAGCTGTAAAAGCAACAATAATAATACCTGTAATAATGGTAATAATAAAAATTATAATAATAATAATAATAGAGGTAATAATGATAAAAATAATAATCATGACTTCAATAATCAAAATCATTATTTCCACTATATTTATACTTATTATTACTTTTGAATTTACCATTATTATTGTTGTTATTATTAATTATTATTATCATTATTGATATCATTATTATTATCATTATCATTATTATTATTATTATTATTATTATTATTATTATTGCTATTATTATTATTATTATTATTATTATTATTATTATTATTATTATTATCATTATTATTATCATTATTATTATTATTATTATCATTATTACAATTACTATTACTGTTGTTTTTGTTATCATTATACTCATCATTATTATCAATAATATTAATGAAGTAACAATAGAATGATTGTACTACTACTATAACTAAAAATAATTAAAATAATAATAAGTTATAATGAAAAATAAAAGATGAAGTAATAATAAAAATAATAAGTGATAACAATGATGATGATAATGATACTCCAGAATTATAACATAGATACAAATATTGGTCTTATTGTTGTTATTGTTATACGAATGAACTATAAAAGATAAAAATGTAATAACGTCGGCACTGGCAACGGTGATAATATCAATATATATAGTAAAGATAATCAGGGTAATGATGGTTGGAGTCACGACTTGATGTCTTTTGTAACAAGTCTCTTCGCCGAATCATGTGCTACACTATGAGACTGGCGTAGGACCTGTTACTTGCATAATCCTGGACCGCCAACTAGCTCGTTTCCCTGTGGATGACCCTACCCATCAGGTTGTCTTTTCACGAGGCAATCCTGGGGGGAGAAGGCCCGTGGAGTGACCCTGGAAGTCGTGGCTTGGGCAGTCGACCAGCCTTCTCACGAGGAGCTAGAGATGGACCGGAGCCTGCCTGGAGGCTTGCCATGAGGGCCAACGTTGCTGGAAGCGAAAGGGTGGAAGAGCTGTGCACCCTCATTGGCATTAGCTCCCATTAATGGTTTGATTGTTATATGGATACTATGTTATTCACCTTTCATCAAGGTCTAGACTATGAAGAGAACAGGTTAAAGGATAATGAAAGCATTTAATGAGTTATTTATGTATTTGTAATAAAGCTTCTATTTTTATTCTTACTATTGGCGATAAAGAGTTACATTATCATAATTATAGTAGCTAATTATCATAATCATGATGATTGATGATAATGAAAATGATAATGATAAGGATTGATGATTGATAATTGATGATTAATGATTGATGATGATGATGATATGTTTCTCAGAATATGAAGGGTAAGGCTATATGTTTTTAATTTTCTTTTCATTTTCTGGGAATCATTTCTAAATTTCAAAATATGATTTGAATAATTTATTCATAATTTGAACCTGCTAGAAAGCCATTTTCCGTTTCTTACATTTTACAATATCAAGGAAATAATGAATGCTATAAATAATCTGTATTTTACGTTTGCAGTTTCCCTTCGAATATCATAGTAATTCGTATCACATTTTTCCTTTTTTTTATAGCATTGGGTACATAGCGTTTTTTTCATTTCCAGTTGTACTATTATCAACTTTGTGACTGCTTTCATGTCATGTGTAATATTATTAACACTTATTTCGTTTGATATTGTTATCATCTATCATATATTTTAATCATCATTATTGTAACTATTATTGTTATTATTATCATTGTTATTAGTATTATTATTATCATTCTCATTAATACTACTGTTGTTATCATTATTGATATCATCATAAAAATATTATCATTGTAGTCATTATTATTATTATTATTATTATTATTATTATTATTATTATTATTATTATCACTGTTCTCAGTATCATTACTATTATCAATTATCACCATTATCATCATCATCAACCCCCACTGTTCTCCAGATATTGGACTCTGTATGCTGAAAGTAGAGAACCACCTCTTATAACACATGAACCTGATTTACTACATGAGACTACAAAGGATTCCAGGATCTCCTACATCCAGATTGTTTTTACCTCCCCTTAAGGGTAGCTGATCCTACGGTAGGAGAGTGAGGAATTTTGTGGAAGATATCATTTTGAATCTCTCCAAGGTCCTAGCTGTTGGAACTCTCCAGTTCAGAATAGGTAAGAGGGAGAGATCCGAAGCAGAAATCAGGAAAAAAAAAAAAATCAACACACTTCCAAGTACCAAGAATCAGATGCAAATTAAACACGTAAACTGCATTTGACAGTCTTTCTTCGACAGCCTCAATCTTCACTAGAGTTACATACCATCGTTGCAGCAGTCAAGATGACTAGGGATCTTAGGAACCATACTGTTATAATATATTGCGACTCTCGTAGTGCTTTGCAAGCAATCGAGAGCTTGACCTCCTCACATCCATTGGTAAGGGAGGTTCAAGATTGGCTTGCACTGATGTCAGCACGCAAGAAGATAACTCTGTGTATGTTGGTATCAGTGGGAATGACGAGCTGATCGGAAGGCTTAGGCAGCTGCCGCTTAACCCTGTGATGCTCGCTTTCTTCTCCCAGAAACCGACGTCAAACCCAGTGATAAATGAAAGGATTAATGGAGGTATACCTCATG
>NC_061857.1:26208407-26215907 GCF_019202785.1 Penaeus chinensis
TCCCTTTTCCCTTCCGTCTCATCTTCGCCTTCGTCGGGTCCTCCTCGCTGGTCCTCGGGCTGAGCTCTCTTGCACGAGGTCTTCTTCCTCCTGTTTATTCCCTCTTCTTTTGCCTATTTTCTTTGCCTTACATGTTCGTCTCACCCATTATCTGTCTCTCTCTCTTCTTTTTCCGTTCTCTCTATCCGTTTGATCTCTTGTAATTCATTGCTTGACTTTTTTTCTTCTTTCTCTTTTCGTCCTTCTCAAATATTTTCCTCCACATGCTCTGTAATTGCGTGCATGAAATGAAATGTTTAATTACGCGTAGCTTCCCTGTGAGATATCCTTTTGATTTGTGTTAATCTGTTCAACTTTATTTTTATTTTTTTCTTGTGTTATCTTGAACTGTTGAATACAGAGCACATCTACGTACACTCTATCTAAAGCAGACACCGACACGCACACATATGAATAATTAAACACACAAACAACACATACATGCCCTCACTCTTTCAGTTAAACTAAGAGAGACGAGCAAACATTGAACCAGATCTCGTGTTTAGTGACTCACACTTAAACAGAGACACAAACACACGTTAAAAAGTTCACATATATACGTACTTCTCTCTCTCTCACACACACACATACATATACACACACACAGACACGCATAAGGTGTGTGTGGGTGTGTTTGAGAGAGAGAGAGAGAGAGAGAGAGAGAGAGAGAAGAGAGAGAGAGAGAGAGAGAGAGAGAGAGAGAGAGAGAGAGAGAGAGAGGAGGGAAGAGAGAAAGACCCACCAACAAGCATAGACACATACACGCAAACTGATGTAGCAAGGATACTCTAATATACATAAAATATAGATTTATTTGGGGAATAAAAGGTACCAAGTAGAAAGAAGTGTAAAATCGTGAAAAAAAAACCCAGAAACCCAACCCAATATTTTTACGATGTTGGTTTTATTTGTAGTTTTAAACCAAACCACATTGGGTAAAAAAAAAATTTTAACTGCTATTTACTAATAATGATAAAAAAGGGAAGGTGATGTTTCCCTTTTCCCAAAACCCCCAATGAACTTAGTTCTTTAAAACCCCTTTCCCCAAACCCTCAAATTTTTAGTTACCGGGCCTCACCGGGTTTACCACCCCAATTTTTAAAATTTTTTAAAATTATTTCAATGTCGTTTTGAAATTTAAAATTTTTTTAAAAACCCAAAAAAATTAATATAATCCCAATAACAAAACCCCACAGTATCGATTTTAATAGAAATTAGAAAAAAAAAAAAAAAAAACCCCGAAAAATTAAAAGGAACAACCCGGGCGGGGCAAAAGGGCTTAAAAAAATTGACTCCTTGGTGCCTGAGCACAAGTGGAGCCAGCTGTGGGCAATAAATTCTACAGAGAAACTACATTGGACAGTACATAAACCCAGGCGAATTTTTTAAATTTATAATGAAAAAAAATGAAGTAAAAGTAAAAATTGCAACCCCCAAAAAAAAATAAAAATGATAAACAACCACCACAAAGACAGCATAAGCATCACTATAAGAAATATGTTGCACAAGAGAAAAAGATGCAAGCAAACAGCCCGAAAAAAATAAGAAAAAGGAAAAATTTAAAATTTTTCGGGGTTTTAAATCCTTTGGGCAGTTTTTGCAAATAGCCCCCAAGGAATGTTTTATCCTTTTTGGCAATAATGGGGGCTTTCCCCAAAAAAGGTTATTATTTTTTAAACTCGACCCAACGAAAGATGGAAGAAGGAGAAAAAAGAAAGGAAGGGAAAGGGAAAGGGAGAAGAAAAAGAAAAAGAAATTGAAGAAAAATTTTAAAGGGGAAAGGGGAAAAGGGAAGTAGAAAAAATAAAAGAAAAAAAGAAGAAAAGGGGGAAGGAAAAGACGAAGGAGAAAAGAAAGAAAAATCAATATTCTGCCTCAAATTTTGGGATGCCAAACTTCTTTCGATTCCCAATACTTTCTTTTGCTTTTTCTCTATTTTTTGAAAATACCCCCCCACCCCCCCCCCAACCACAAACGAAAACCAATTTTTGCTTATTTTTTTTAAAATAGAGTAGTTAAAAATTGACTTCTCGGGGAAAAAATTTTTTTTTGGGATTTCCCATTTCTTTGGGGGACCCAAACATTGTAGTAGAAATTTAAAAGAAATGGTCTTAAATTTCACCGTTTATTTTTCCAAGAATTTAGTAATTATTATAGATAATGATAATGATCTTGGGGGAGGTGAGTCTTTTGGGCTCCCGTTTTTTTTTTTTTTTTTTTTTTTTTTTTTGGGGGGGGGGCAAAAATTAAACTGTAAGTTGTATTATTTCAAAACTATGTTTTTTAAAATTAATAATTTTATGAAATTTTAAAGATTAAAAAATGTTTTATGGTATATTTTAAACCAAAGTTTTTTTTTTCGCGTAGTAATTACCTTTTTTAAGTGTTTAAAATACTTAAATTACACAGTTATCAAAATCCTGTTTAGTGAAAGTCAAACAATATTTCACAGTTATTTTATTTTATAATACATGTGTGCAGTTGCCAGAGGTAAAGGGGTTTAATTTATTTTAAAAATACATTATAAACCCTTTCTGTTGTTTCCCTATTTTCCCCCCACCCGCTGCAAACCCTTTTATTACCAACGGGGTTTTTGAATATATTACTGAATTGTGAAATGTATATAATATATATATTTTAAATAATAATTTTAAATTATATAAATATTATATTTAGTTTTTGGGAAAGCTTAATTTAAAAATTTAATTTTTTTAGTTTTATTGAATTAATTTTGCTTTCCCCAATTTTAAAAAAAGATAAAAGGGGTATGGATACAGAAAATTTAAAAAAAAAAAGTGACAAAAAGTTCCCGAATTTTTGATGAATAATGAAAAATTTTAAATTTTGAAAATTAATTTCAAATTAATTATATTTTTTTTGAATGAAATTGAAGTT
Organism: Penaeus chinensis; assembly: GCF_019202785.1. Classification (NCBI taxonomy): domain Eukaryota; kingdom Metazoa; phylum Arthropoda; class Malacostraca; order Decapoda; family Penaeidae; genus Penaeus; species Penaeus chinensis. The sequence goes on from NC_061857.1 coordinate 26,211,342, forward strand.
CATCAAAAAAAGGAAAAAAAAAACAATTTGTATTTTTACAAATACACTAATAAGTTTTATAGCGAGTTAAAGAAAATTTTCAAAAAAGTAAAACTTGAGCAAAAAGGATAAAAAAATTATCCTTTGTTTAAAGTTTTGTTTTTGAAAAAATAGAGGGGAAAATTTTAATAACTTTTTTTTTAAAAAGATTGCTAAACATTTGTACCCCTTTGTTTTTTTAAAACCCCTTTTTATTAACCCCCCTTTGTTGAGAAAAGGGCAACCCCCAAATTAAAAAGAGTTTTGGTTAGAAAGGGAAAATTTAAATTTTTTAACAATATATTAAAATTTTAAAATAATATAAAAATTATAATTATCCCGTATATATAAAAAAATATATATATATATATAATATAATATTTTTTGTATTTTGTATATAATTATATATAATTTTATATATATAAAAAATAATATATAATATAATAAATTTTTAAAAGTATAATTTTTTTTAAAAAATCTAAAAAAAAATATTATTTTATATAAATAAAATTATAATAAATAATAAAAATATATATAATATTATATATATTTTTTAAAATTTATAAATATAAAAAATTTTTTTTACTTAATATATATAAATAATATAATAAATATATATATAAAATATACTTATATAAGTTTAATTGAATATAGGTTTTAAAAAATATTAAAATTTTATATTTTTTTTTTTTTTATATATATTATAATTATATAAATAATATATAAAATTTTATATTAGGGGTGTGTGTGTGTGTGTGTATTTACAAAAACAACATACATAATATAAAATATTATATAAATAAATATATATATAATTTTATATATATATTATTTGTGTGTGTGTGAAAAAATAATAAAAAAAATATAAAATATATAAAATAAAAAAATTTATATATTTTAAATTTGTTGTTGGTGAATAAATTATATATAATTTTTAAATATAATATATATATTTTATATACAAAATACATTGATAAAAAAGGGGCCCATATATACGGGGGTATATATGTAAAATAAATAAAAATATAAATATATTTTATTTTTTTATGTTGTGTGTTTGTTTTTTTTAAATATAATATATATAAAAAATATATGAAAATTTTAATAGTGTGGTGTTGTGTGTTTTTAACGAAGACTTTTAGTGAATATATATAGGCTTTATTGTGTGTTATAATATAAAAATATAAATTATATATTAAATATATAAATATACACAAACACATATATACAAAAGTAAAAATAAAACACACACAAAAAATGAAATAAAAATTTCCCCATAAAAAAATTATAAATATATAAAAAAAAAATATATATATATATATATATTATAAAAATAAAATTTATTTTTTCCTTTTTTAAAAAAAAATGAAAATTTTAAATATATATATTTTATAAAAAATATATATATATTTTATAATAATATATTTGTGTTTGTGGGATACAAAACAAAATATAAAAAAAAATACATAACATTCTAAAACCCCTTTAAATTATCCAAAAAATTTTTAAAAACCACTTTTGACTGAAAGGCAGGGACCCTCCATCATTCATAAAAAGGCAGTCATTACCCCAAAGTAATCACCACGAATTTTGGGCAAAAAAATGTCAATAAAAGATGTCACGATATCCAATTTAAAATTTAACATAACTTTTCCCTCCTTCCAGGGCTTGTGCCCTTTGGCACCCGGGGTCCTTCTCTAAGCTGGTTCGTCTAACAAATTTCCGTCTGTCCATCAGCAGACTCATCAGGGTAACAAACCAACAAACAAAAAAATAAAATAAAAGTTATAAGATGTCTTGAACATACAAATAAATCCCTTTCGAACTCCATCTTTAATATTACCTTTTTTCTGATTTTTAAATTTTTGGGAAACCCAAAAAATTTAAAATATTTTCTAATTTTTTTTTTACCCTAATCAAAATGATTCCCGAAATTTAAAGGGGAAAACACCAAAAAAATATATCCAAAATGAATATTTAAGAGAGATTTAATTTTCTTAATTCTATTTGTCCAACTTTGACCCTTTTGGCCCCGGCCAGTCGTTTTCCCCCTGGTTACAGTCCCTTTCACCCCCGTTGACCTGCAAAAACCGGGATCCCAAAATTTTTTTTTAAATTTTTTTTTTGAAATACAGGGGTTACAATTTTATGCCCCTAGTTCTTCCATTCTTAGCCATTCTTTTGGGTTATTTTAGGCCCATCTCGTTTAACCAAATTTTTGAAACAATTTTTCCTGTCAAAAAAAAGGGGAAAAAAATTTGACTGGGTACATAGTTTTCCAAATTATCAAGATTTTTTTCACTTTTGCAAATTGAGTTTTAGAAACAAATATTTCCCCTATGGCCCTTAAACTTTCTTGAAAATAAAATTCAATACAAAAAAAATCCCCCACCAGATCTTCTCTTTTTCGGGGTTTAAAAAAGCATAATTTTGGGTTCAAATTTACCGGTAAAGGGCTAAATTCCCTTCATTTTGGCAGTGCATTAATTTTTCATATTACAAGAAATAAAAGTCTAGGAATAGTGTAAAGGGTCACATGTGAGAAAAGAGGGGGGCTAAAAAAAAACCTCCAAAAAATTTTAAAAATTTTTTCCCGTTTTTCACTTTTTTTATTACTTTAAATAAAATTTTAAAATTTCTACCCCAAAAAAAGTTTTTCCCAAAAAAAATAAACAAGACTCTTTTCACTGTATATACTGTACAAAACCCAAAGGGTGATGAAAAACACGGTATCCGTAGCTGGTCTCAGTAATTATATCAGTAAATGTGTGTTGGCCCTGCGCGGGTGCGTGGGCCCGTGTGCGGTGCGCGTTTCACGTTTCGTGTTTTTGGCCAAAGTGGGGTGTGTGTTGTTTTTATTTGTTTCATACTAAACTTTTTTTAATAAAAATAAAACACCCAAAAAGGGAAAAAAGTTAATTTGTTTTCCGAAATTTTTAATAATCTTTTAACACTTAAAAAGGCTATAGGAAGAAACCCTTTTTCGCTTTTTTTATTAGTAGAAAAACCTGGGCTTAATGGGTAAAAAATTTCTAGGAAAAGCGTGCCCCGAGTTTTACCATAACTTCAGTGGAGAGAGAGAAAAGAGTGGGGGAGAGAAGAAAAGAGAGAGGAAGAGAGAGGAGAAGAGAAAAAGAGAGAAGAGGGGGAGGGAAAGGGGGTTGGGAGAAGAGGAGAGGGGGAGGGGGGGGAAGGGGGAGAGAAGAAAGGGGGGGCGGGGAGAGAGAGAAGGGGGGGGAGGGAGGGAGGGGGGGGGGGGGAGAGAGGGAGGAAAAAAGAGAGAGGAGAGAGGGAAAAAGGGAGAGAGAGAGAAAAAGGGGGGCTGGGGGAAAAGAGAGAGAAAGAAGAGAAGGGGGGAAAAAAAAAGAAGGGAAGGGGGAAAAGGGGAAAGAGAAGAAATAGGAAAAGGGGGAGGCAGGATATAAAAAAAATTTTTTAACAGACTTAAAACGTTTAAAACCCCCTTCCTTCTTTACAAAGGCAACTACGTGCCAAAAAACGTTTGGGTTTTATAATATTAGAAACAGGGGGTTTTAAATTTAAACTGTCCAAGGGTTTAAAAAAAAAATAAAAAAAGGAGAAAAAGTAAAAAAGGAGAAAAAAAAAAGGGAAAGAGAAAAAAGAAAGGAAGAGAGAGAGAGAAAGAGAGAGAAGAGAGAGAGAGAGAGAGAGAGAGAGAGGGGAAAAAATTTTAAAAATAAAGAGCTGAATCATTTTGGTTCGTTGTAAAAAAAAAAAAAAAAAAAAAAAAAAAAAAAAATTTCCAATCGATAGCTCATTGTACTGCATAGAAATGGCACGAAAAATGCAACTAAAGTGAAGGAAATCGAATATTTTCAAGCAAATGCGTCTCCAAAGCTGCTTCACATCATCCCGTGTAGACAAAAATTTTTAATTCACTTTTGAAACGGCTTTTTTCGATGTTTTCTTTCGTTCTTCTGTTCTCGTTTATCTAATAATTTTGTTGCTTTTTTATTTGTTTTCTTCACTTGTTTGTTTTGTGTCAAAGTCATAATCTCACCCAGAACTCTATTATTATTATCTTCAAAAATCCATTTTTTTTATATAATTCCCCGTTTTTTTTCACTCTAATAATAATATAATAAATAAAAAAAATAAAATAAATTATTATTATTATTATTTTATATTTATTATTATCATTTTAATCGATACCATCACTTACATTTATTTGTTAAAATTTACAAAATCCCCTCAAAAGTTTTTATGATTTGTAATTTAAAAAAATCTCGCCATCTCATTTTACCTAAAGTCCCAATCTTGGTGCCACTTTTCCAAATTTGATTTCTTTCTCTCTCTCCCCCCTCCCTTCCCCCCCCCCTCCCTCCCTCTCTTCTCTTCTCCCCCTTTTCCCCCCCTCTCTCTCAAAACCCTTTCCCCTCTCTTTTCTCTCTCTCCCCCCTCCCTCTCCCGCCTCAGGGGGCAATGGTACAAAAATCTTTGCTCAAAATTTCTCCCCTTTTTGCTCTTTTTGTTTCGGACCTTTTTGGGCTCTCCTTATTGGGACCCTTTGTTTGCAGCTTTTTTACG
>NC_061857.1:26230907-26233407 GCF_019202785.1 Penaeus chinensis
TATTAGTGATAATAATTTGAATGATAATATCTATAATGACAATGCTAATAATTATGATGATAATTTACATATTAGTAGAAGCGTCAGCAGTGATAATACTAATGATAGTAATGATAATCATAATTATAATGATAACTATAATAATAATAACAATGATAACAATAATGATAATGATAAATAGTATAGTAATAATAACAAGAACAATGATATTAATGATGATAACAATAATTTTCAAAATAAGAACGATAACACTACTAATGATAATGACAAAAAGAGCAACAAGAACAACAATAGTGATAATAATATCCAAAAGACACAGTGATAACAATGATAACACAGACACTCACGAAACACTTCCATCTCCAGCTCATTTTAACACAAGCATCAGAGAATCATATTTATCATTACTTTATCGGCAGCGCCATTATCTTCCATATCGTATCGTTATTTCTGTCCACGTAATTGTGAGTATTACCCTCACTATGTCCATTTTCATCATTTTCTGTGTTACATTTTTGTGATTTTCGTCGTTCGCAATTGTATATCTCATCACTGTCATTACCATTATCCTAATTTTCACTTTCCTAATCCTGTGTTTCACTACTCAATAAGCATTTTCATCGCCATCCTCATCACCCACCTCCTTCATCACTTTTCTCCTTTTCCCTTCTCCTCGCTCTCTCCCTTTCATCACCCTCACTCCCTCCCACTTCCCCATCTTCACTCTCATGAGTTTCCACTTTTCCTCCTCCTCCTCACCCTCGCACCGCTCCCTCATCACCCTTCCGCCCCCCCTCGTCATCTCCTCCCCCCTTCCTTCCACCCTTTCCCTCCCTTACACCCATCCCCCTCCCCCTCTCCCACCCCTCTCCCTTCCCACTAATTACCTTTTCCTCTTCATCTCTACCTACCTCTCCCCCTCATACCCCCTCCCTCTTTCCCTCTTCCCCCTCCCCTCCCCCTCCCCCTTCTCCCCGTCTCCACTGTAATGACCTCCCCCCACCCTCCCTCCCCCCCCCCCAACCCCCTGGAGTGATACGCCTTGAATGAAAAGTAATTAAGGGAAACAGTCTGTTTGATCAACCGCAGATGAGCTTCTATTTTTGCTTCCCTTGCCCTCGGAATACATGTTAGATTAACGTGATTCGAGAGGATTTCTGGAGACTGATCTTCAAGGATATTTCCAGTTAGAAGATTTTGAGTGTTATTATTATTATTCAGTAGTAATAGTATTGCTGATATTATGATAATTATTATTTTTTCATTATTCTTATTGTCATTATTATTCTCATTATCATTATTATCATTATCATTATTATTATCATTATCATTATTATTATTATCATTACCATTATTATTATTATAATTTTCATTATTGAAAGTTATTATATTTTTAATGTTATTCTTATCATATTTTTGTTAAGATTTTCTTTTATATATTTTTTATGTTGTAATTGTTGTATTCATATATTTTTCTCCCTTTTTTCTGAGAAGCAAATTAATCTTTCCTTTCCCATTTATTTTTTGTTACTACATTCTTTTTTACTTACCTTTCATTTTTTTTCCTTGTTTTTTAAGCTCCGTTCTTAATGTATTTCTGGATCGTGCTGTGAGAAAGAGAGAAAAGGGAGAGAAAGGGAGAGTAAGAGAGAGAGAGAGAGAGAGACGGAGAGAGAGAGAGAGAGAGAGAGAGAGAGAGAGAGAGAGAGAGAGAGAGAGAGAGAGAGAGAGAGAGAGAGAGAGAGAGAGAGAGAGAGAGAGAGAAAGAGAGAAAGAGAGAGAGAGAGAGAGAGAGAGAGAGAGAGAGAGAGAGAGAGAGAGAGAGAGAGAGAGAGAGAGAGAGAGTGAAAGAGAGAAAGAGAGAGAAAGATAGAGGGGGGGAAGATACACATAGGCAAAGAAACAAAATGGCATCAATGACAAGAAAACAAGAACGAAAGAGAGGAGGAGGAGAAGGAGAAGCGAAGACCCGGAGACAGAGACAGCGAAGGACCGACAAACAGACAGACCGACAAGGAAAAACGCGACGAGTCACAGCATCCAGGAATCAGCTTCGACCAATCATCTCTCAGAGCGCAGACAATAGCATCTTCCAGCCAATCAACGCTCAGGAGGGAGACACGGAGCGAAAAGTGGCTGAAAGGGGGGGGGGGGGGGGAGAAGAATCGGGAGGGTGAAAGGGAAGGGGGGGGGGGGGGGTAACAGGGAATTGGGGGTTGGTGTACAACGTGTATGTGTATGTGTGCGTATGTGCTTGTGTGTGTGTCTGTATACGTTCGAGCGTGTGTTTCTCTCGGTCTCTCTTTCCCTCTCTCCCTCTACTCCCTCTCTGTCTCTTTCTCTCTTCTTTCTCTCTGCATGTATCTGTATGTATGTATGCTTACGTATCTGTGTAAGAGTGTATCTGTATACTACCAATTTAGAAACATCTCATGCATGTATGAATGTCTGTATTCTCTACGACACAGAAACCCACCACACTCTTCGCATATGTACCCTT
>NC_061857.1:26288407-26293407 GCF_019202785.1 Penaeus chinensis
TGCCGCAAGGACCGAATGTTCCAAGCGCCTACCCAGATAGCTTGCTTGAGGTTAAGCCTTGGGCTTTCGTTCCGGGGAGACGCCACCTCTGCCACCCCCGCCGACGCTGTTCCAAATAAAGGGGGTCAGCAGGCTGTGTGGCCCAAAGTCCGTCTGTGGGGTCCCATAGGGCTTTCGAGTAACTCTCATCCCAATCCTGCACTCCAACATTTGCCCTCCCAACTGGAGGGCAAATGTTGGGGCCTTACTTGCAGGTGGGAGGGACACCACCCCTCCCCCAACATATCCATTTATTTCAGTAGCTGCCGGTGAATTATCTGAGGGAGGAGAGCTGCCAAGGCACCTCTGTATTTATCTATCAATCTATATGTTTTAACAATCAGCATCCAATGATTTCGCAGTCACATTCTCAAGCAATCCTCAAGTTTCTCTCTCTCTTCTTTACACCTTCCATGGGTGGTTCATCATTCACGGCAGATGTTGCATAAATCACCAGCTTTAAAGTCTTACAACGTTAAATAGCATAAACCTTTGCCTAAAAAATATTACATTCTTTTCACTATATTCTTCTTGTGTATGTTTTATATGCTTCTATTTGCCTTTATTACTTGATATTTGCATGCTATATTTTTCTTTTGTTCATTGCATATATACATACTTTTTGTTTTTGCTCGCCATAGTAATTACTGTTATTACTGTTGTTTTCGTTGTCGCTTGTACCATTATAATTATCACTATTTTAACTGTTATTATTATTCTTATTCCTATTATTATCATCGTTGTTATTATTACTATTACTACTACTACTACTACTACTACTATTACTAATACTTCCATCATTATTCAAATTTTGTTGTTCTTATTTATATTTTTATCATCATTGTTCTTATTTTTATTAGCAGCACTAGTAGTAGTATTTTTTATCATAATCATCATTATTATTATCATAAATATCATTATCATTATTATTATCATAAATACCATTATCATTATCATTACCACATATATAATTATCATTATTATTATCATTACCCTTTCCTTATTATTTTTATCATTATTGATATTATCATTATTATTGTTATTATTATTATTATTATTATTATTATTATTATTATTATTATTATTATTATTATTATTATTATTATTATTATTATTGTTATTACTATTATTATTATTATTATTATTATTATTATTATTATTATTATTATCATTACTATTACTATTATAAAAAGTAGTATCATTACAATACTATTAATATTATCATTAATATATATTCCGTTATACGTATGCTCTTATATATATATATATATATATATATATATATATATATATATATATATATTTCGTGTAGTAAAGTCTTTTTATCTGCTAACGTTCCTTCTTCTTTTTCGTAAGAGTATCTCTTAATTTTCCGCTCTCTTTCATTAACCTCCATTGCATTATAATATTTTCTTGCTCATTTTCTTTGTCGTCTGCTCCTCCGTTTTTGTCCTTTCTCTCTCTGCTCTGAGCCTTTCTCGGGTAGTGTATATGTGTGTGTGTGTGTGTGTGTGTGTGTGTGTGTGTGTGTGTGTGTGTGTGTGTGTGTGTGTGTGTGTGTGTGTGTGTGTGTGCGTGTGTGTGTGTGCGAGTTTGTATGCATGTATTTTATCTATTTTCTTTCTTTTGTATCTTTCTCACATACTCCTCCATCCCCATCCCTCTGTCCCTCACTACTTCCCCCTATATTTACTCCTATCCCTTCCCTCCTTCTCTCCCTCCTCCATCTTCCCCTCCCTCCTTACCCACTAGACCCACCCTATCCCTCCCTTCCTAAAAAAAGAAACGAATTTCGTAACTTCCCTTTTCCTCTCCGACAGAGGGACGGATTCGAACTAAATATATGCGTCCGGTTACCTCTGAATTTATAACCTCCTGGAAAGGTTTTAATCGAGTTCGTCTTCGCTGGAAAGGGTTCGGGTATCGTTGCCGCCATGGGGATAAGGTGGTGTTGAATTCTTTATACGTTGACGGGAATCGTATTTGAGGAAACAATTAGCGGGGATTAGCTGTTCATTAGGGGAGGATTTTGATTTCTGAGTTCATGATTTCTGGACGGTGTTCCTTTATATGCATACGCGTACATATGTGCGTATAGGTGTATCTTTGTGTGTGGGGTTGTATGTGTATTAGAGTGGTCGTATGTATTTTGATTCTTCTCATGAATAATATTGCTCTTCTCAGTCATCGTCATTGTTACTATTTTCATCATTATCATTATAACAATACTAATAACAATCATATCAACAGCAATAACATATGATACCCTCATTATTACGACTACCAACAAAACCGTCAATACTATAGTAAAGTAAACCGTCAATACTATAGTATAGTAAAAATAATAATAATGTACAACAACTACAACAATTAATACAACCAAGAAGGCAAAACTGTCTCTCACTATGACAAAAGCAAATTATACACAAGCAACCTAGTAGAGATATAAAATTGAATAAAGACAAAGAGAGAAAAGTGATAAAAGGGAAAAGATGGAAGCCCAAAACTCCAGCACGGAAACCCCCTTACACTATATTAACCCATAAAAGTAAGTTCATGGTAATTGCCCCTTTCCCTTAACTGGGAGTACTGACAGAGGAAGTTCTCTTTTTTGTGGTCTAACTGTCATTAATGTCATTATCATTATTATTGTTATCATTTTTACGTGCTTTGTTTGTTATAGATATTTTTTGTTTATTTTTCATAATGAGGGTATTGATGATTGAGAAATTAATAATCACAATGTTGAGGGCAGTTATGATATTTATGAAGACTAATGATGAAGATTACAGTTAAAATGATTATTATAATATTATTATTTATAGTAATAACACAACTAATGTTAACAACAACAATAAAGTAATGTCAAAAGAAGAAGAATTCATATGTTTTTTACTGGTTTCATCATCAACATTACCATCTTGAGAGAGAGAGAGAAGAGAGAGAGAGAGAGAGAGAGAGAGAGAGAGAGAGAGAGAGAGAGAGAGAGAGAGAGAGAGAGAGAGAGAGAGAGAGAGAGAGAGAGAGAGAGAGACGGACAGACAGGCCGAGACGGAGGCAGTCCGAGGGTAACCTCTGTAAGCAAAACCAAACACTTAGAAATAACCGCACGAGTCCCATATTAATTGGACGAGCAACAAAGAAACAGGGTGGGGAGGGGGGGTGGGCGGAGATGAGAGAAATGGGGAGAAGCATAGTAAATAGTGGGGTGGGGGAGGGGGGGCAGAGAGGGGCAATAGCAAGGAGAGTTTTGAAGGGTGTATAGAGAGAGAGAGAGGGGGGGGGGGGTTAAGGGTTGCACCACTGCAATATGTACGCAACTTTCGCCCCGCTATGATAACGGTGAGTGAATGCCTCTTGCTGCACATTACCATATTCATGAGGGGGTCTCATCTCGCCTCGTTAAAGAAAAAAAAAAAATGTTGTGGGAGAAAGGCCTTGAATACCGGGCAGTTTTTTTCCGTCTTTCTTTATTATCTTGCGTCCTATTGAAAAAAAATGTTAATGGAATGGCTTCTGTACCGCGGGCCAGCTTGGTGATAATGGCATAATTACAGATATAGTTGAAGAATAATACTTGTGGGTGTTAATAGCGCGCTGTGAATCAAATGTTAAGTGTCGGGGTATTAATGTTCCCTGCGCTGTCTCTATTTTATCTTCTCCTTTCCCCCCATTTCCTTCGTTCACTGTTTGACTATGTAAATCTCTCCGTCTTACTTAATTTTACCTTTTTTGTCTCTATCTTTGTATCTATGTCTCTCTGTTTCCATTCATTCTTTCTCTCTTTCTCTCTTTTCTTTTTTGTGTAGCTCTCCACTCCTTTTACCTTCTCATCTCCTTTTCTCCTCCTCCTTCCTCGCTATTCCTCTCTCTTGTTCTCTTCATCTTCCTCTCTCTTGTTCTCTTCATCTTCCTCTCTCTTTTTTCCGTTACTTCCATCTTTCTCTCTCACTCTCTTCTTCCATCATTCCTCCCACTTTCTCCTCCTCCATCGCTTCCATCTTTCTCTTACTTTATCCCTTTTCCTCTCTCCCCTCTTCGTTCTTTCTCCCAGCCTTCTCTCCTTTCTTCGTTCTTTCTACCAGTCCTCTCTCTCTCTCTCTCTCTCTCTCTCTCTCTCTCTCTCTCTCTCTCTCTCTCTCTCTCTCTCTTTCTCTTCTCCACTCCTCTCATCTACGCATTGAAACTTTTGGCGCACATTCACCATTGCATTTTGGGAAAACTTATTTAATAAAAGAAACTCTCGAGCTCAAAGAAAGGAGGCGATGAAATTAATTCTAAAGTCAGGGAACATTTGCATTTAGAATTTTAATTTCGGACGTTAAAAAAATACACTGTTAATTTGATATTCTTAGCTTTATAATGTTCATTGTGAATTATAGGACGTGGCTTCCTTGGTGTACATGTGCGTGTGTCTGTCAGTCACATACATACACTCACGAAGTAGTTCCACTTAAAGAGGCGTCAGGTTAAAAAGGTTGTAGGTATGTTATGTAGTGTCACATTAACATTTACAGTAGTTATATTACTGAAATCAAATTCAATCTAAAAACTATGTCGACAAAGGAAACATCACTGTAATATCGTCCGAAGATTTAATTGGTAATAGGCTGCATGGTTTTCCAGTAATGTAAACTCTGGGAATGTTTTCAACTGAACTAATTTCCGTTATTGAACTTTTTAACCCCCCCCCCCCTCCCCATTTAAGAACGGCTCCCTTAAAAGATAAAAGAAATTTAAGTTCACTTCCTCGATTGTCTATGCGACCCCCCCCCCCCCCCCCCCGCCAACACAACACACAAAGCAAACATGTACGCTAGGTGACGCAAGCACACACACATACAGACATACAAATAAACACACACACATAAACAGATACATCCATAAACACACAAATAAACACATACAGATAAACACACACACACAAACATATATACACCCAAGTACATACACCCACAAAC
>NC_061857.1:26318407-26325907 GCF_019202785.1 Penaeus chinensis
AGTAGTATTGGTAGTGGTAGCAGTCGTAATATTGGAAGTTGTATTGGTAATATTAATAGTAGTAGCAGCAACAGCAGTTATATTCGTAGTAATAGTGGGTGCAGAAGCACACAGAAACGTACGCGCACACACACACACAATATATATATATATATATATATATATATATATATATATATATATATATATATATATATATATATATATATATATATATATATATATATATATATATATATATATGTGTGTGTGTGTGTGTGTGTGTGTGTGTGTGTGTGTGTGTGTGTGTGTATGTGAATGATTCGTATTATTGTTCCCTTCTGAATGAGAGCTACTGTTCAACACCAGTAGATTTTATAGTAACAACAACAATTATGTCGGTTTTCATGAAACTGTTATGAATAAGGATAATAGTACTGGGTAACCATTAAGTAATGCATTGTTGTATATCGTAAATCTTCCACCGAATAACGTAAACAGTAAGTTTAAATCATATTCTTCTTTGACGAATATCTAAAGGTAGGGGACGTTGACAAATGACGCATCTATAATGTATGAAATTACTGATGCACACACACTAAAAGAAAAGAAAAGAAAAAAAACACAAAAAAACAGAACAGTTGCTAACATTAGATTAGTATCGATGGTACTATAATGATTCTATAAATAATAGTACAATAATAGTAAAGTTAATAACTATAATTCTGATAATAACACATCATTCTGAAAAGGAAACGATACAGTAGGTACTCATTGAAAACATGATGGATTCAGCTGTATCAATATAAGGCTTAGATTACAGCTGAATATCCATTACCCTGATTATGATGGTGATGGCAATTTTCATGATGAATGTGGTGATTAAGCCACTAATGATGATAGCACACCATTATCTCTAGCCATTAACTGTTAATTTTTTTTAGGCTTGGGGAAATATGAGGAGGAAGTCTGCAATGCACTCACTGTGGGGGGAGGGGTGAATAGTGGAATGGCTGAGCTGTAATGGAGGGTAGTGGTGTATCTCAGTGGGGATGGTACGTTTGTATGTGGAGGCAATGGTAAAGGAAGTAGCTGTTATATTTACATGTATTTATATTTATGTTGGTAATGAATATAATGATATTAATTTTGATAATGACGTATTAGTAGTAGTAGTCTCAGTGGTAAAGGAAGTAGCTATTGTATTTACATGTATTTATACTTATGTTGGTAATGAATATATTGATATTAATTTTGATAATGACGTATTATTAGTAGTAGTGTCAATGGTAAAGGAATAAGCTATTGTATTTACATGTATTCATATATATGTTGGTAATCAACATAGTGATACTGATTATGATAATGATTATAATGCTAATAATGATCATTGACAACTATATCGGTGCAAGTGATGAAATAGCAATGTATATCTGTTAAATACGATCATAGTAACCGTAGTAATGAAAGAAGGATAGTAATCATGATAACGCTAACAATAATCGTTCAGCAGAAATATGGTTACGCCAATCACACACTCACAAACACACAAACGCACACGCAAACAAACAAATATGCTTACCCCCCCCCCCCCGACACACACACTCGCACATTTCAAGACAGCCCTCCTTTAGGTCTCTCAGAACAAAGTAATGATGTGAGTTTTGTTTGCTAATCTCCTTTACCTTCCAGACAATGGAGCAACCCTTGCATGAATCACCCACGTCGTGTTGTGATCTTCGTGAATAGCTCTTTCTATCGACACTTATTATTAAATTGTATTCGTTTTGACCTTTTTCCCCTGAAGGACAAGGCACGCTGTTGTGTTGATACAATGGCAGAAAAAAAAAGTCATGGTACGGAAATTAAGCTTGATGATAAAAAATATAATAATACGTATCGCTTTTTATTATAACTGTTTTGTGGACAGATATTTTTTTTTCTGCTATGTTTTTTTTTTTTTCCTACTGACTTATTTGTCAACTATTCGATGCATAAAAGTATTTAATATTTTTCTCTACCTTTTCTCTTGAAACCATACTCTATATGAAAAATTATTACGGATGTCGTAAATCATAATGTAGCTTATACATTTTATTTGGCGTTTTGTAATGTTATTCGTCATGTAACAACTTTAACAACAACAAAAATAAGAACAGCAAAGACTAAATACTTCAAGGAATCAGAGAAAGTTAAAGAAATAAGTAATATAGTAAAACAAGGAAACTGTAATAAAATTAGGATAAAAGTATTTATAATGATACTAATAGTAACACAAGTATAATAGTAACTAAGACTGATACTGAGGATAATAATGATCATGCTAATGACAACAATAATTATTATTATAGTGTTGATGCTACTACTAATATCATACTACTAATAATGATGAGAATAATGATAATACCAATAATAATTATAATTATGATTATAATAACAGTACAAATAATGACTATTATTATTATAATAGTAATTACAATAGTTATGACAGGGACGGTAATAATACCAACACTAATAGTGATAACGATAATAACAATAATAATGATAATGATGATGAAAAAGATAAGAATTAAGAAATAATAAAAAAAATAATGTTAATTCCAATGCTAATGATGATACTACTACTACTACTACTGATGATGACAATTATAACAATGATAATGACGATGATGACAACAAAATAATAAAGATAACAGTATTAATAATGATATTAACTTTAAAAGAAAAGAGCATTACTCATACAGCAACATTAATGGTAGTAGTAATATTAATACCAGTATAAGTAATAATGATGATAATGATACTGACAGTGCCAATCGAAATCAATAATCATGATGATGATTATAACAATTGCAGCAATTACATCAGTGATGATAATGATAGTGATACTGGTACTACTACTATTACTATTACTATTACTGTTATTAATAAGATACTGTTAATGTTAGTAATGATAAGAATAAGATAAACTATTTATAACTATGATAATAACAGCAATGATAATACTGATAATAATGATAACAACAATAATAATAATAATGATAATGATGAAGGAGAAACAAGATAATGATGATAATGACAAGAGTGATGATGATGGTAATGATAATGATAAGAGTAATTACAATATTGATGATAATGATGAAGTTGATGTTAACGAAAATAATAAAAGTAATGATTATGATGATGATGATGATGGTAGTGGTGATGGTGATGGTGATGATGATGATGATGATGATGATGATGATGATGATGACGATGACGATGACGATGACGATGACGATGACGATGACGATGATGACGATGACGATGACGATGATGATGAGGATGATGATGATGATAACGATAACGGCAGCAGTTGGTTGTTACTCCTGTGGAGCATGATGAATATAACAGTGAAGTGGTAGTGATAAGAACGATAGTATTCATGGTAGTAAAGATAATACTTACAATTGATAGTGATACTAGTAATAGTAATACTATTAGCTACTATTAGCATGTAACAATCAGTAGGGAAAAAATATGCAGTTGTTATAATGCTATAAAATAAAATGTTAAGCACGTTTCTTCCAAAACTAACTACATAATTTTCCTCTTCACAGCACTCGACCTTCCGACCCTCGTCTTCACAACAATAATTACCATGGCAAAATGAAATGAAAATCATAATAGTGATAAAGATATAGAAGAAGAGACAAGAAGACTGACAAGAGAAGAAGTTAAAAAAAATAATAATAAAATTTAAAAAAAGTGAATGAAAATAATGAATATATAAAAATGGAGAGCAAGTAATGGCAAAATTAAGATTCATGACGAAATTAAATGAGTGAATGAAAATGAAACTAATGATAAAAACGCTGAACAAATAACGGCAAAAAGACAGACTTGAGTAGAAACCAAATATTAATAATCATGGCGAAATGAAATGAGTGAATGAAGATCACATTAATGATAAAAGTATAGAACAAGTAGTGGCAGAAAAACAGACTTGAGTAGAAAGCCGGAGAGTCCTCAGACATGATGATTTCCAGCCAATTAAGACCAGAAGTTAAAGATAGCAGCCTGGAGTACCCTCACGCCCTGCCTCCCTCCGCCCTGAGCAAGCAAGAGCACACACTCCGCTCTTACTGACATTCTCTCTCCTCAGGGCGATGCAGGCAGGGTTGGCTAAGTCCCCTCAAGTCCCCTCAAGTCCCCCTCGGCTCCCTCAGGCTTCCCTCAGGGTCCCCTCGCTGTTAGTTCTTTTATGAATAGCCCTCGAAGCCGGATCAAACTTCTGGGAATCTCTCCACCTGTTCTCCAAACCGCGAACGGAATCGAGGAAGGAGGGAAAAGTCTACGGTGTTTGCTCGCCTATTTTCGCGACGGGGAGAACGTGGTCTTATTAAAGCAAAAACAAATCGGTAGATTTTCTCCCGCGGGATTTCTTTTTTTTTTTTTTTTTTTTTTTTTTTTTTTGAGGGGGGGGGGGTACGGACATAGCTGTAGTGTCAACATTTATGCAGATTTTAAAATTCCTGAGAATAATCAGGGACTTAATAAAGGAAGCAAATGATTATGAAACAAAAACACATTTGTTTGATAACCATATTTTTGCTTTTATTATATTTGTTGATAATTACAAATGTTTATCTTTTTCTTTATTTAACAGAGTATCAGGGGGAAATGCTGTTCAGTGAAATTAAACGAACCATTTATGCTTTATCCTTGTTTACAATTTCCATATAGATAACCTTCTTCTGTGTGACACGTTTTCACTATCAGTTCTCGATGCATTTAGCATAAACTAATACGATATCTATCTTTCTGTCCATGCCCCTCCCCCCCTCTCTCGCTCGTTCACTCTATCTACCTATCCATCTATCAATGTATCTATCTTTTTGTTCTTTCTATTTCCTTCTCCATATATATATGGATAGATAAATAAATAGATAGATAAAGAGAGAGAGAGACTGAATGACTGACTGATAGACTGAATGACTGACTGACAGACTGAATGACTGACTGACTGACTGAATGACTAACTGACAGACTGAATGACAAACAGAAAGACAGAGAGAAAGAGACAGAGATCCACAAAGTATCCCTTTGCTTACAGTAATGAAACGAACCACTAAGTCCGTCGCTCACCATGAGGCTCCATGGCAGAAAATCAATGCCTTCTCTATTCCTAAACCCTTTCCTTCTTTTAAGAAGGTCAGTAGGTCTTTGGCATTATGCTGATTCGTTTTTTATGGCAGTCTAATGCATTTACCTGATCTATTTATCAATCTTTTTTTTTTTTTCTTTCTTTTTTGCTTACATCTATTTCTATATGTTATTTATGTTTGTTCATTCTTCTATTTATCTGTTTACTGTTTAATCGTCTATAACTTTTTGTACTTTTTGCCAATGTAACTGTTTTCATTATCACCTCTACCATCATCATCATAACCACCACTATCACCATCCCAACTAGCACCATCATGATAGTTGCTATGAATAGGACTATAACCATTTAATATCTCCTCTCTTGACCCCCCCAAAAAAAAAAAAAAAAAAAAAAAACAAATATAGATATAGATATAATAATAATAATAATAATAATAATAATAATAATAATAATAATAATAATAATAACAATAAAAACAATAATAATAATATCAACAATAATAATAATATTAACAATAATAATAAAAGGGAAAAAAATCCCAACAGACATTCACACATGGAATGCAACTCTTCGTATCCAATTATCTCAAAGAGTTTGGTAATGACGTGGGATAAAGGCATCAGCTGAAGATTTCAAGACTAATGAAGCCACTTGACACTAAACCCTCTTAAGGGATTTAAAATGAGACAGTAACAAGTGGTCTGGATTTGCCTTTGTTGATTCCGCACTATTGGTTAAAATACCTTGTTGATCTTTAATTTATGTTAATGGCTTGTTCCGGCTTGTTCTTGCCCTTATCCTTCTGTCTATTATTGGTAGTAATTTTATGCCAGTATTGTTGTATCATTATTATCATTATCATTATTATATTCATCATCGTCATCATCACCATCATCTTCATCTCCATTATCATTGTCATCATCACTTCGTTCTCATCGTCATCACTATCTCATGACTCTGCCAATGGAAATAACCAATTACCAACTTTATTATCGCTACTATCTATCTTAACTATAATCACCACACGTCATTACTATAACCCCATGATCGTGAACATCATTAATACCACAAACATCAATCTCTACTACTTTTTACATCCCTGTGGATATACAATTATAAACTACATCACTGTCAGAATCAATGAACCGTATGCATGTGCCAAATATAGAAAAGGTATGAATGAAAATGAATATCTTCCCTTGTATTGTGAAGATATTAATTCTCTTTGATTCCCTTTCTACTTCAAAATCAAAATAAGCATCATACCTGCGATATAAGAAAAAAAAAGAAGCTTTCGGGAAGAAATGAGGATAGTAGGAGGGAAAATAAAGTCAGAAAATAGATATGAATAAAATTCTGTTTATCTCTGTGAAGGGAAAGTAGAAGAAGAGAAGAAAGGAAACTATTCACACACACACACACACATACATACACACACACACACACACACACACACACACACACACACATACATAGACACCCACCCACACACACACAATTATATATATATATATATATATATATATATATATATATATATATATTACAAGGAAATCCACAAGGAATTCCAAATGAACACGGCAAAGCGGTGACGAAAAGATGCTAATGAAACCAAACACACGCCGAGAACAAAGAGGAAGAGCCATCTATCCCGTAATGAGACCTTAACCCACGCAATCCCCCACAAAGCGAGGTCCTGCGGCGTGCATGATATCCTAGAAAGTGAACCGGTACCCTAATTGTCCTATCACTGAACCAAGGCACCGATGAAACCGAGAGAGGAACCGATTGTCTCGATTTCCTCTTTCATGTATTCTCTTTTCAGAATGAATGGCATATATACAAAAGGCATCTGCTTGAATGAGGTGGAGATGTTATTCAAAGGCCCGGACAAGACCCGTTGTATGAAGAAAACTGCCAATCCTGAAAGCCTAGTTTATAATAGGGACAATAGCACTGAGATTGCTGGTTATGTTTACTCGAGTTTTGTAGAGGACGTTTCGATATTGCGCATCTCGTCACAGTTATTCAGGTCTGTCAGTCTTGGAACAAGTAACAATATACCATTACAGAGACCTGTATAATTAGCATGACAGAGAAAGTGCTCGACAATTTAATTAAAAGAGGGCCGGGACAAGGCTGCAAACCTAATTTAGTTAGCGTAGACATTTCATGTTTTGCACTACTAAATAAGTGTGGTTACGTTCTTTGGGAAATGAAATAGCTTTTGTCAGACATAGAAATGTGTTTAATTCTGCGGATAAATGTTTTGGACTTGGTTCGTAGTTAGACGGTGATCAAGATGCTTACATATCATCAAGGATTCGTCCACATTTCTGATTTATATTGAACAGTTGAACAGCACGCAGTAT
>NC_061857.1:26333407-26335907 GCF_019202785.1 Penaeus chinensis
CGGCTTAGTGGATGAAGAGAAGGGTTGTGTCTGAAATGAGCTTCGGTACCGTGCCATGTGAGACACTTTCAGGACGAACTGATTTTCCACTGCTGTAATCGACGCGTGTGAAGGGACTCATTGATGCCAATGGTCATTTGATTGCACAAGTATATGAAGCAAATTTGGTCATGGAGATGTGATTACTAAACAGTAATCAAACAGTATTCAGATGGAACTTAAAATAGGTTCCATATCTAAGTTGCTGGTAAATAAGTCTTTCTTGTTTGTTCTCAACGATACAAGGAAAATTTGTGGACATCTTTCGCTTCTCTTGCAACAAATGATAGTGGACTTTATAAATGGTAAGTTGATCTCGAAGGCTCAGTGTATGCCCACGTGTATTTGTTATTTTTCACTGGATATTGATGACCGGACTTTCCGAGAAGGCAGCAGTTTCGCAGCATCTGGCGGTTTGATCTGATTTCCTCTCGTTTCTTACTCTAAAATAAGCTTTTTCTTTTCATTTTACTCATTTCTGTCTTCCTGGTTTTCCCCTGCGCCACAGTTTAACACACTGTACAAATGTCTATACTGCAGTAATCTGTTTAATATGACTTTATTCGTTATATGTATTTCGCCTCTGAACCCTTACCATTCATGCATAAATATAGCCAAAGGTGAAGACCGGGTTAACATGCGACATTGTCTCTTATTCGTCCTTATCCGCTGGGGATCAGACTTGTGTTTCGTTTCCTGTCGTTGTGGATTTTCCCCTTATAGTGTGGATTTTTTCTTCTTTGTTCTGGACGAATTCGGGATAATTAGAGAGAGAAAATAACCATGGTTCCTGAAAGAAGAGACGCCATTGTGTATATGATTATTATTTTTGTGGTTTACCTTTTTTTCAGTCACTGCTACTCGTATGTCTAAGTGAAGTCAATGGTGATAATGATAAGAATAATGAAAATTATTACTTCTACATCACCGATACCACTTGTACTAATTCTGATATAAACGTGATGACGATTATGATAGCAACAACAATACTAATGATAATAGTGGTAATAATAATAATGGTAAAGGTAATAATTATGATGAAACAGTAATAATAATAATAATAATAATAGTAATAATAATAACAATATTTATAATAGTATCCATAATGATAATGGTTTGGTGATCTTATTACTATTACTGTTATTACTACTACTACGACTACTACTGCTACATTTTTACTATTACTACTACTACGACTATTACCACTACTACTATTACTACTACTACGACTATTACCACTACTACTATTACTGCTACTACAATTACTTCTAATGATATTAGTATTACTGCTATTACTACTTTGATTTCTACTACTACCCCGCTACTCCTACTACTATTACTACTACTACTACAAATATTGATAACAATAGTGATGATAATGATGATGATTATGAAAACATGTTAACGCTAATGATAATAGGACACGGATAATTCGAATACCGAAGTTAATAATAAGAATAATAGATACTTATGTATTAAATCAAACAGAAATAACAGTTTCTCTCAGAAAAAAAGAAGATACCATACCCGGAGCCAAATCATAAAGGAAAATGACGTCATCCAAATGCGTCATCCGTTTCTATTGATTCGGGTATCCGAAAATTTTACAACTCAGATATTTCTCATTCACTAACCTATAAATATATCGGATTCCTTATCTTTCCTCATGCAAGGCTGACCCAATATGACCTGTGTTCCTTGACTTGGCTCCGGGGAATTGAAGGTCACGTAGTGTTGGATCTTATTGCAAGGATTGAGACTGATTGAAATGCAAGATGGAACTGCCGCAGGGAGGAAGGGGCCTTTTGGGAGGATAAGTTGCCTAAGAGATTTTGTCTTTTAATTCTTATCTACGCATTTCTCTCTGTCTCTCTCTTTGTGTAAATATATATATACATATACATACACACACACACACACACACACACACACACACACACACACACACACATATATATATATATATATATATATATATATATATATGTATATATATATAAATGTATATATGTATATATATGTCTATATATACATATATATATAAATATATATATATATATATATATATATATATATATATATGTATATATATAAATGTATATATGTATATATATGTATATATATACATATATATATATATGTATATATATGCAAATATGTATATATTATATATATACATATATATATATATATATATATATATATATATATATATATATATACGCGCGCGTGTGTGTGTGTGTGTGTGTGTGTGTGTGTGTGTGTGTGTGTGTGTGTGTACATCCATACATATATATATATATATGTATATATATATATATATATATATATATATATTTTATATATATATATATATATATATATATATATATATATACATATGTGTGTGTGTATGTGTGTGTGTGTGCGTGTGTGTGTATGTATATATATATAAATATATATATGTATGTATATATACACA
>NC_061857.1:26340907-26343407 GCF_019202785.1 Penaeus chinensis
TATCTTTGATATTGTCATCATTATTAAGATTGGTACTTTTAAGGATATTTATATTTTATTAATATTATTATTATTATTATTATTATTACTATAATAATAATGATAATAATGATAATAATAATTACTATTATTATTATCACCATTGTTATCATCAGCATCATCATCATCATTATTATTATCATTATTATCATTATTATTATCCTTATTATTATTATCATTATTACCATTATTATCATTATTATTCTTATTCTTATTATTATTATTATTATTATTATTATTATTATTATTATTATTAATATTATTATTATTACTTTTATTATTATTATTATTATTATTATTATTATTATCATTATCAACATTATTGTCATTATTATCAGCAATATTATCGGTATTATCATCATTATCATTAATATTAATATATCAGTATAATCGTTATCAATATAATAATAATTATTATTGCTGTTAGTACTATCATTATTACCATTAATCATTATAATTATTACTATCATTGTTATTATTATTATTATCATTATTATTAGTATTATTATTATTATTATCATTATTATTATTATTATTATCATTATTAATATCATTATTTTTTTATTATTATTATTATTATTATTATTATTATCATTATCAACATTATTGTCATTATTATCAGCAATATTATCGGTATTATTATCATTATCATTAATATTAATATATCAGTATAATCGTTATCAATATAACAATGATTATTATTGCTGTTACTACTATCATTATTACCATTAATC
Source organism: Penaeus chinensis (assembly GCF_019202785.1). Classification (NCBI taxonomy): domain Eukaryota; kingdom Metazoa; phylum Arthropoda; class Malacostraca; order Decapoda; family Penaeidae; genus Penaeus; species Penaeus chinensis. The sequence continues at coordinate 26,341,681 of NC_061857.1, forward strand.
ATCATTATCATCATTATCATCATCATCATCATCATCATCATCATCATCATCATCATCATCATCATCGTCATCATCATCATCATCACAATAATCTTCATCTTCATCATCTTCATCACTATCACCATCATCATCATCATCACCATCGTCGGCATGATTATTATCTTTTATCATTATCATTATTGTTATTGATATTATAATTGTTATTATAATAATTTTCATCATAATTATGATTAGTATATCATTATTGTTATTATCATCATTATTAGTATATCATTATCGTTATTATCCTCATTATTATCATTTATCATTATTTTTTATTATTATCATTATTATTAATTTTAGTATTATCATCATCGATATCATCAATATCATTATAGTGTATTAGCAGCTGTTATAATTGTAGTAATTGTTATTGTAGTTGATGCTGATGCTAATGTTCGTGTCGCTGGCATCAACATTTCTGCTTATCTCTCCTTATCATTAATATGCTTATCTCTGCTTGTTATTAATGTCTATCAAGTGTATCCTTCCTTTGCATTCTTTCCTTGACGACATTGCCTTGCAAGAGTCGCCATGGCAACTTTTTGTAGTGGAAGAAATGTGGCAATATATTTTCTCTAGATGCCATGCTTCCTTTATGTGCAGAACAACAACAGATATTATTATTCCTAATATCTAGCACACAACAGTAAAAGGAAAGTCGAGGATTCCTTTTTCCTTTTTTAGGATACTAAGAATCTGTTCCGGTCGTTGAAGATAAGTTCTACATCTTCAAGTCCTTCTTTAAGGAGGCATTGGACCTCCTCTGTGAATTTAAGTAAAAAGGCGAAGTAATACGGTAAATGACTCGAGGAAGTGTCCTTTTTTCCTGGAAAAACTGAGATCATGTCGTGAAAACAGGCGCGTTAAGCAGATTAGGGTGTAAGGGTTTTGTGAAGCCAGAGGTACCCCAATAGGCGGCTTAGGGGCCATAACTGGGTCCCGTTCGGTCCCTCCAAATTGTGCAATATCCCCCTACTGATCTTTAGTTGGGTACCGGTGTAAGGACTTTGTCTTGGGTAGTTAAAAATACACAGATAGTATGGCAGCAATGATAATATTTGTAATAGTGATAAATTAATTTGCAGTAAAAGTGAACTTGATTATAACGATATTGCAAAGAACAATAAAAAGAATATCTACTTATGCAGATCAAGATCAGATAGTTAATTACAGATACGGTCACAACAGTGTCTTTCTTATGAAAACAATAATCACAGACATCCCAGCTCCTAAATGTGGCAAGTAAGAGACATAAAAAAGAAGGCTCATTTACCGCCTTTGTAATGCTTTTCACCGGCTGGGGTTCTCCAGGAAGACTCTCGGGAAAGGGTAGTGACCAAGCCAAGGGTCCGGCTGACACGCTTTACTTCCTAGTCGACGGGGTTTGAACCTCACACGGGGCAGACAGTTTTGAATTTGGTCACACCCGAGATAAATCATATATTTAGTAAAATTAATAATTAAAACAAAAAGAATGATAAAAGAAACCTCAATAAGTAAGAAAAAAAATAGTTAATGGAGATAATAAATACGGTTAAAACATTACATAACAGAATAAGAAGATGCACGAACCAAACTCGACCTTTAAGAAATAAAATAAAAGCAAAAGTGAATCAAAAGTCTCGGGTGAAGTGGGTATACAGTGACAAAATAGAATGTAAAAACAGCAAACATAAAAGTATGGC
>NC_061857.1:26350907-26353407 GCF_019202785.1 Penaeus chinensis
CATACATGTGTGTTTAATTTATATATATGTATATATGAGCATATATATATATATATATATATATATATATATATATATATCTTGTGTGTGTGTGTGTATGTATATATATGTATATTCATATAAGCATATATATATATATGCACACACACACACACACATATATATACACGCGCAAACAAATCTGCTTTTCGTAAGCTCTGAAGCTTAACAATAAATATTCAGATTCCCTCTCTCCTTCTTTCCCCAGTCTGTCCTCTCCAACATCAATGTATATTTCATTCTGTCCAGCTTCTTGACGTGGAATAAGAACGCTTTCAGAGAATATCTGAAATATATTTCGGATTTATTTATTCATTTTTAGGTTCAATGCATCAAGTCGAATGACTATTAGGTTTTCCTTTCTAACTTAATCCCACTCTGTCTGTCTCTCATTTTCCAGCCTCTTTATCCATCTACCTATCCCTATTCCTGTAAAGAAAAACTTATACATACATACATGCATATGTTTTATATGAATGTATGTACAGTTGCGGAATTATATATCAGTACAATTGCTGGGTCCTACTTTCGTACATCTGGCAGCCACTTCGATGTAAACATAGAGTGAACAATATTTTAAAGAATGAGGCGAAACCCCGAGTTGTTTGTAAGAAAGGGTGTAATTAATTGGAAATAAATGACCAACATGTTTTTAATTTTGGAAACTACATAAGCCATTGTAACTTCCGTTTTCTTCAAATAAATGGTAACAAAACATGTAGTATTAACTATCATTGACTTTAATTTGAGATATTTTTCAATACAATTTCCTGGAATTGTTTCTTTATCGACATGGCAATACCTCTCGAGGTGAGGCGGCATTTCCCCATTCTTTCAACACAGTAAGTATTAATCATAATTTCGTATTTCTTGAAAAATGAAAATGTTTCATGGATTAAAAACCTGTATCAAAGCTGTATCAAATAATATTGTTCAAATTCGCTGATACATTACTAAGTGGATTTCGTAGCTGCATCCTCTAGCAACGGTTAATCGAACAAATGAAGTGAACGTTTTATTTTCGCCTGAACACTAAAACACTGACTCAATAAACAAAAAGCATTCAACATTATATTTTTCATTATATAACATTAGCTGAACACTAACCGCAGTAGGGCTACAATTAATATTTAGAAATATAAATATATCAATATTTGATGATGAGTAGCTAAACATCATGCTTAAATGTTTTCGATTATTCTGAATGCTTTTTATCTTGTGCTAAAATTTTACCATATTTTTTACTATTATTATTGCGGAAGTTGTGGCGTTTCTCTGAGAAATCGCATTCGACCAGTTTTCCGAAAAAATAACATTCGCTTGTTTCAACTCGAGCAACTAGTAGCTGAGTAGTTCCAAGGAGGGTGAAAAACAAGTCTAAAAAGTAACTCCCAATACATGTGCTATATTATATCAACACGTTGTTAGAAAAAAAAAAAATCTTGTTCATTCTGATAAAATAGGAATTTAATTCTAATTTGTCAGTGCATATCAAAACTTTCATACATTATCTTAATGTGCTTACGATAGAAATGCTTATTTCACGGTGAGTAAAAGTCATCTAAACGCTTGTTTATTCACCCGGAATTTGAGTAGTGTGGAGAAAGAGGAATCATCTAGAAAAAAAGAAAAAAAAAGAGAAAAAAAAAACACGAAATCGTATACTTGATACTTTTTATGACAATGGATCCCTAAATACACTTTTCGCGGCAAAACAAGAAAGCAATTATGTCCGATGGTATATGACGTCATAATGACATGGGCAATCCGAGGTGAAGACGAGGCTGCCATGCTGACACCTTTTTTCAAGATGGACGCAATGTAATCTGAAATCGTAAATAGAGGCCGCATCATTGGGATGAGGGAAAGTAATTTCCCTCCTGGTGAAAGAACCAGAGAGCCAGGTATCTCCCGCTAGATGGTATACAGGTGAATAAGGTGGGGAGAGGAGGGCATCCAGAACGACCTTCCTCGTTCCGGATGCCCTTTCACCAAGGCAGCTAACATTCATATAAAGACCTACAGCTCTTCCTAACAAGCTGCACGGTGAAGAAAACGACTACATGCAGATGGAATTCATCACAGAACGTTATCGGAGAGAGGTTGAGCAAGCGCATTGCCAACATCGCCTCCAGTTCGCCCAGCAGTGAGTGGAGAGCGAACAGGTACCTCCATTGCTGGATAAGAATAACAGGTGTAAATATCATTATTTTTTTCCAATTTGTTGATATATATATATATATATAATACAAGATACGTCATATTTTATGTTTTGAGTATTATTATTTACTTCTCAGGTGTGATAATAAGTGGGGTGGATTTTCATGGATGGTGTTGGTGAACTCGCCGAAAAAGAAAGGAGATTCAGTTTAGACAGATATTTTTAAAATTTCATAAAAAAAAAACATATTTCTCCCGTCAGCAACATACATTGACCCTTCCCAGAAACAACCATATTCGT
>NC_061857.1:26358407-26365907 GCF_019202785.1 Penaeus chinensis
GAACGTTAGTAGTACTCATTGTATCATTAGTTTATACAAACTAATAATATTCTATTATTTTTTATTTTTTTATTACACATGTCCATTTGCTGTAGTTTTTTTGTGCTGAGCATGATGGGAAACTTTGGTAGCACATTGGAATCTTGAAGGTGTACATAGATTCAAAAGGTATATTTTGAAACGATATATTACACTTTGCCACCCTATTTTCCTTTGATGCTTGAATTGTTGATATGTATCTATAGCAGCAGAGTGCAGAGTATTAACGGAGATCTTTTAAGTTGAGAAAAAAGATAATACTTCATGCTCACTAGATAAGGCAATGTTGTAAGTTTAATTTGCCTTTGTAATTTGAGTTAATATTTTGACACATTTTATTTCTTGGAAAATAATATGAATATTAATTACTATGCGATTTGATATTTGATGATGATGTATAATTGATATCAATATTTAATGTCTATACATTATATATGTAACTTTGTTTTCATCAAAGTTTGCAGAATTTTGCATTTACATTTTGATTATTTCAAAAGTTATTGCATTAGTAAAGTGATTTGGTAAGTATTTTGTGTATTTTGATTCAATATATAAGATTTTGGATAAACATTTATTTATGTCAAATATTATTTCAGGTTGAAATAAATAATCATGACAAGCCTAGTGTTTTTCTGGTGACTCGTAAAACAGTCATTAGTAGGGGTTCCATTGTTCAGAGTCGAGTTGGTCATAGAGTGGTCATTGGTCGCCCCTGCTCCTTGAGGAGAAGGGGTAGCCAGGGTAGTATCCATCCTGGATTTCGGACCAGGTTCGAACCCCTGAAGAGATCAAAAGCTCTTAACTTTTGGTATCAACCTAATAGCAATAGATAAGAGAGTAAGGCAGTTTTCCGTCCACTACCCCCCCACCCCTGGTGAAAGCCTGTTTGTGTTCTCCAGTACTAAAGGGCTATTGAGTTATGTGGAGTACACTTCCTTACTACCGAACCTTCTTTAAGCGAAGGACGGTAGCCCACAGTAGAATACGGAAGACCACAATGGACTTCCGGCAAGCTCAGGGAAGTCACATGAAGATTGGAAAATAAGTCAGAAAAAGGAAAAGTGCTCCCAAAGGACTCCCCAGACTACTGGGCCTCCCTATCTGGGGATCAAGGTCTATCCTGAGGTAGAAGGTGGGGGGTTCACTAAGCCTACGGTAGTCTTGTGTCACCTGCAAAAACAAGAACACTGAAGGTGCAGACAAAGCTCTAGAAAATGCAACAAGGGTCTGTAAATACAGTATTTACTCAATATGAGTTTACTTTACAAAACTCAGAAGCAACAGTGTCAAGCGAAACGAGAGGCCCTGGGTTTCAGGGTAGCTTTTGTGGCACAAGACTTATTACTTGTTGCTACTGCATTAGAGACAATTATTTGTTGCTGCTGCATTAGAGACCAGGTGCTAGTTCGATAAAAGTTCACAGACGGGTGGTGAATGCTGCCTTCCTGCTTGTTGGATTTCAAGGCTATCGACCAGCAGCATATGGCCTTGTTAACACAGCCAGCCAAAATCATTACGGCAATAGATCTTGTTCATTATTTCAATCTCTATAATATAAAGTTTTGTCTCCTTTAAAAAAAAAAAAAATGATTACTTTACTTAAGATTCTTTCATCATCTGATTTTTGCTCTTATAAAGAAAACAAACATCTGGGATCTGAGGTCCAGGTCACCAGTTGACCCGGCTAATTTATCAGCCTGTTCAATGTCATAGATATAAGAGTGGCCTGATGCCCCTATTAGCTTGACTGATTTATTGGCACTATGTAGCTAACAAAAAATATTACCCAGCAGTTATTTTTTTGTTGTTTGTGTACGGATTTAATGGCTCTAGGTTGACTTCATATGATGAAAAAAAAAAAAAAATTGTCGATAGTGCAAAATCCAAGGCTTTTTCAATTGCAAAACGTTGGGCAAGAAAGATTCAAGTATGAATCGGCTGATATTCAGTCAACCATGCAACTGCACCCACACTCATTTATCTTGGAATCGTCGGTATTTATATGAAAAAAGGAAAAATGTTTAATAAGGATCTCTCTGAACCTCTGGCGTACCTCCATCTCTGGTACCATGGCCTTTGCTGATGATTGAACCATAGTCTACTTTAGACCTTATCAGGGCTTTAAACTTGATAAAGACTTTCTATCAGTTTCCCATTTATTTCCTGCAATGCAATTTAGTGCTCTTTGATATATTTTTTTTTTAATTGACCTATGTGGTCTTTCCAATTTAGTCTAGGGTTAAAAAGTAGACCATGAAATTTTGCAGTATTTTGAATTGATATTACCCAATTACCCAATACACTTTCTTGTGGAAAACTTAAAAAGCCCCACTGAAAGCCCCAGCTATGAATCATATCCATTGCCAGTTGGATGCGATTTACCGTAAATTCTACATTACTCCACAATCATCAGTGTACAGTGGGTATTAAATATTCCGAGCGAGAGCTGGTAAGATGTCATTACTCATGCACAACAATAATAGGTGACAAGACACTCCCTTGTGGGGCCCCATTTCCCTGGACAAAAATGTCCGCATAAGTGACATTGTCAAAACATAATTTGACAGAGAAAGTACATCTGTGGCAAAATGTAAAGGTTGCAACCCAACCGCATGCTTGGTGATTCGGAATGCGAGATGGTAATTGTCCGAGCTGCTTGTATATCAGAACAACCTGGCAAGTGCATTTGCAGTGTCTCTAGGCAAATAAAAATTAGAACCTTCCCATATGAGTTTTTTTATTTTAAAAGAGTTTTGAAATTATTTATTTTATCATAGAGACAAAGCTCTAATTTGTAAATGTAAAAGTTCTCTTTATAGATGTTATTTTTGAAAAGCCTTTAGGCCTCCGGCAATCTGGCGTCCACCATGGAACTATATGCTTAACTCTATCTGTCGAAGTTCTAGGAATGGATATCAATGATGCGTCTAAAATCGAATTCTGAATATTGTTTACATTATCATCAATGCTTTCTCAAACAAGTTTAAGCTTGACACTCCTTGTAAAGGCGATGCAGTCTGCTCTCTTAATGTTAAATTTTAGTTGTTATTATGTCACATGAATATTCAATAGAAATAAAAAGGTGATTCCTTCCAATTTAGTCGTTAATGGTGTGCCACACGCATTTGGCTGCTATTAATGAAGAGACCAGTGATAGGTCAATAAAGGTCAAATTACCAGTATTTTCGTCTACCCGCGTCGGATTATCATCATTCAGAAGGACCAGATCAGAATCATTAATCAACTTAATTTTTTGCTCACCTCTACCACCACCCGCAAGGAACCTCAAAACGAATAATGAGCATTAAAATTACCTAAACATAATTTATGTTGTGGTAGACTATCCTGAAGAGCAAAAAACTTATCATAAATTACCACTTTATCAGAGGGACAATTAACTGATATGTAATCACATACGTGTTATTGATATTTGCTTTGCATTTGACATACTACAAAGTAGAATCAATAGTCACTTCAGTGAAAGGGAGGCTTAAGTGGATGTACATGGCGACTCCGCCTCCACCCTTACCCTCTCGATCCTTCCGACATAAATGGTAGTTCCTCAGCGAAATGACCTCATCTGACACGAGGTTGTTAAATGCGTTTCTTGGAGATCTGTCATATCAGGAGCATAAGATGAGGCTAATAATCAAAGGTCATTTACTCTAGTTCTAAGACTTCGATAGTTCCATTGTTTAATGGTTAATGCGTTTTACGGGGTTTAATTTTCTTTTTCTTAGATGAAGGTTCGTCCTCCTCTCCCTTGGTACCCAGGGGCCTCCTATGGGTGTTTTTGGAGAGAGTAGCATCCATGTCCTGCGTCTCGCTGCCAGGGAGACGCCCAGTAGATGACTGCTCCGAGAAACAGACCAAAAACCAGGCACAGTCCTAGCCTGGACAAGGTGTGATCCAGATTGTGTTTTGGTATCATCCTCCTTATGATGCTGCTGTTTTTGCTGGGTTGATTCAGCAATTTACTGAATTGTATTACTCAGTTCTTTAATCTGACTCATTCATTTCTTAACCTTTTCCTTTAACTCGACAACTTCTCCTGACTGATGCTGTTTGCACTAGGAGTGTTGTTAGTTGCTGCTGAAGCATTGGAAGTTTTGGGTTTGCTGGTCATACCTTTAACTCTCTCTTGGCTTCACTGTAACAAACATCATGGCCTCCCATATCTGCTAATAATATATCAGTTTCCTTCAAGTTGCATACTCGGCAGAGCCAGATTAAATTGCTGAATCAACCCAGCAAGAACAGCAACATCATCATGAGGAGGATGATACCAAAACACAATATGGATCACACCTTCTCGTCCAGGAGGCCTGCTAGGACTTTGCCTAGTCTTATGTTTGTTCCTCGGGACCTCCACAGTAAGCATACTTGAGTGTGTTCTCAGTGCATTCAGCAGTGTCAAGATCTCCAGCACATTTACTACAAGTAAATTGGCTAGTATCTTTATCATTGCATTATAATGAGGTATCTCCAATTTTTTTACATCTATTACATTGCAAGGTTTTTAAATATAATGTTGCACTTGGACACATTTGTACCCAACTGTGACATACTCAGGAATTTTACTTGAAGCAAAAGTACCAAAGAGGATTCAAGTTATGTGGAAGACACCTCCTTACCGCCGAACTTGCCTAGGCGAAGGACGGTAATTCGATGCCCCCCCCCCCCCCCCCATGGGAATAGGAAGACCACAAGGGCACTCGGGCAGGCTGAGGGAAGCCACATAGAGAAAGGAAAATTCAGAATTATAGAAAAAATGCGCCCAAAGGACGCCCCAGACAACTGGGTCTTCCTACCCAGGGGTCAACGTCTACACCCTAGTGTAGAAAAAATGCTACCGGTCTGAGGCAGGGTGCAGACTACTACTACTGTAGTCTCGTGCGACCTGCAAAAAAAAAAAAAAAAAGAAAGGCACTGAGTTTGCAAGCAAAGCACAATTTGCTGAATATTCTGAGAAATCAGATGTTTATTCTATGTAGTTTGTGTTAGAAAAACTCCAAGCTTGATGAGAGGCCATGGACGCCAGGTTGGATCCTGTGGCACAAGGCTTTTAGTCTATTGCTCCTGCATCTAAAAATGTCTGACCATAACAAGATGTCATACATGATGCTTTCCACTGGGTTTCCGAGTACTTATGTCCTCCCGGCATGAAACTGCAGCCTTAGTCCTCTCCATGGAGATTGTTGGCACTGCCCTCACTTGGCGTTTCCCCTCGTCAAGGCGATTATCTCGTTTTCTATAGTGGAGACTTGTATTGGCAATGGCGTGATTTGCGGGCTCAGAAAAATCACAACTTCACTACCGGTTCAATTACTGTATGGATATCGACTGTAAAAAGCTGTAAGTACTCAAATACAATGCCTGGTTTAACAATGATAGTAGTCTAATCTAATGAATGAGTTTTGCTGGTGTATCATATGGCAGAATGGCGCGTAGCAGGGAAGAGTGATCATTTATAAAAGGTCTACTTTTGGCATTTTCTAATGACTTTTTCATGTTGAGAGTTATGTTAAGGGGTGTTAGCACAGCATGTATGGTGGGGGCTTGGGAAGGGTTTAAGGTACATGGGCTATATAAATAAGGTCTATTTAAACACATACTATTATAGACCTATGCCCAGTCAGGATGGTTGGACTTTCTTTGTGTTGGAGTGGTATATCATACATGTTATATCCACTGTGATTTTAGTTTAGGAATCATTGTTACTCATAGGTGGCCTTACAGATACTTATTCACCAAGGAGTCAATTAATTGGCTTACACATCTCACCTGTTTACTTTTTATTTTGGATTTTTCTTTATTATAATTACAATGGTAGTGATTATACTAACAGTAGGGAAGGAGTGATTCGGGCAGAAGGGATAGGGTTTGGCAAATATGTCACCAAATATTTCGATAAATAAATTGGGACACTAAAAGACAAAGCTGGGTTTAATAGTTTTTTTTTTTTTTTTTTTTTTTTTTTTTTTTGTCTTCTGCTATTGTTATCTCCCAAGTTGTGTAGGTGATGCATTTACTGCTTACAATAGGTACCTTTGCAATCCTTCTCTTTTGCGGAAGAATTACTTGCTGCGAATTTCTATTACTGTTCATACTTAGCAAGGTTATTTTTTCACATTTCATATTTTGATCATATTTCTTTTTTTGTCAGTTTTCTTATATCTGTTCTTTGGTCTTGACAATGTATATATTGTAGTTTGATCTCGATCGCAGACTTTACGAACACTAAACATATGCGGTATATTTCCTGTAGCAAAAAAGCAATTGACAATTTACGATTGTGTTGTGTTAACTGCAAATTAATTGCGGAAAACCAGTACAATGAAAACGGGAATGGAGTATTTAAACTACATCTGTGCTCTATATCCTTTATGAATTTCTTTAATGAATGTCATGGACAAGTGATAACACCATTTAGACTAAAGTAGGCAAAACTTCAGCATATCTGAACCCTGCAAACACGGTATACTGAACATGATGGTGTAGCTGTGGCTAGTGTGATACAATATAGGTGAGATGCACACATTAAAAAGATGAAATCTAATTTGGGTATCAAGATTGTAAAATTGTGCATGGCTTCTCAAGATTTTACTTGTCATGGAGTTTTATTTCCAGACTTCTGCCTTGCAAGATTCTCGAGAGGATTTTATTTTTTAATCAAGCACTGGACTGAATCCTAACCCGATGAACAACTGGTAAGGATATATATGTGAGAATTTTAAATGCAACCTATATATTAAGAATTTTAAATGCTACGAATATATAAGTGTAAGAATTTTTAATGCAATATATAAATATATATGTATATATATGTAAGAATATTTTATACCAACAACATATATATATATATATATATACATATATATATACACACACACACACATATATATATATAAAAGACTATTTGATGCCAACAATATATATCTATATATATAAGAATATTAAATGCCAACAATATATATATATATTTATCTATTTATATATATATGTAAGAATTTCAGATGCTTTGATTTTTTTAACACTTATGTTCTATATGAAAAGGAAAATCTAACTTTAAATATACTCTACTAAAGTATTGTTGCCATGTTGTTAATATCAATTCTAATACAAAAAATAATATTACCTCGGTATCGCTGCCACCCCCTGGGGTATTAGATTTGAAGGGAACCCCCGAAAAAAAAACAAAAAAATCTGCGTAGCTCGTTGTCTGGATTGAATTTGTTCCTTCGCTGAGGGCGTAAAAGGTAAATATATGTATTCATATATATATATATATGTGTGTGTGTGTGTGTGTGTATACATATATATATCCATACATATATATATATGCATATATATACTGTTATTTTCTGCCAATTGAAGTCAAACCGACCTTAACAGGAACCCTTGCTGGTCAAATAGTGCAGTTTCTGTGAATCAGAAGAGACAAACAGTAGAATTTTACAA
>NC_061857.1:26370907-26378407 GCF_019202785.1 Penaeus chinensis
ACTGCACGCTGCACCCTGTAACTAGTAACACACCTCTTTGGTCCTCTATTCTGGTGTGTCGGGTGGCTTCATCAAGGCCCGGTCAAATATGTCTAGGGTCAAGCAGGCACTATCCAGTCGGTAGCACATAGGTCTTGTGACTGACATTAGAACTGTAATATTGACTGCGTATATTCCCTCACTACCCCTGTGGCTGAGCTTCCCCTCATTGGATTCCATGGTGGATGTGGGGATGAGGAAATGGAGATTTCTAATTTGTATGCTTTCTACAAATTTACAAAGAACAAGCTCTCTCCCTGATGACCCATGCAATCCCCTGGCCAATCCCTCTGGAACTTCACATGTCACTCTGGAACCTTACCAGGGCAAGAATGGGAAACCTTATGGTTCCCGAGCTCCCAAACCAGGTAAGGAGAAAAGTCCTCATCAATCAATTAAGGAAATCTTATCTGTTAAATATGAAAGTATCTCATATAGTAAATATCTATTTGTGAAGACCATTCATAGAGTATTAGTCATGGATCTTGATATCTTTGAAGTACATCAAAAGATAGTCGAGGTATGTCAACATGATTCTCGCATCACCCCACAGCGAGATGGTAGTCTGATAGTTGAGGTTTCATCACCAGACAAGAGTGATCGTCTGCATGTGATATGCAACATTCCTGGGGCTCAAGTCTCATGTTCTCCCAAAACACTCAATCAGTGTAAGGGAATTGTCTTTATCCGTGACCTGATGAGGTATTCTAAGGAGAAACTGTTAAAAGATTTGGAACAGTCGACACCAGCTCTCCTTCTAACTTATGAAACGTTAGTCCTTCCTGAATCAGTTAAGTTGGCATGGTACCACCCAAGGTAAAGCCATATGTGCCCAACCCTATGCAGTGCTTCTGTCGTGATCTACAAAGTTAAACCTTCGACCCCTTTGTACGAAATGGTCAAACTGCCACCACCTGGTTAATTCGTCCAGGAACGTAAGTTTCATGTTCGGAAAGTGAGAGGCATGTAGAAGAGTGTAAGTAAAGTTAAAAGAAAGCAAGTGTAAGTGTATAGAAAGTACAAAGGTTAGAGGGTCAACACTGGTTAGCGTGTTTATACCGAGGTGGAGTGCGTGTCGATTGTGCAGACTTATGGTATCAAAGAAGTTTATCAATTTATTTAAAAGTCCTTAGAATGCGAGGGGGAGACATTAAGGCGTCTTAAAATCAGCTATTAAGTTTCACAAAAAGTTTATTAAAAATATATACTCAATTCCAATACAAACAATTAAAACAATGGAGAATCACCCTCCATAATCCCAAAAAGATGGGAGTAAAAGTACAAAAAAAATTGAAATCACAAAGGAACACAACTAAAATTCAACACGTAAAATGAGCATTTGAAAAAGATGAAATTAAACACTGAACGGCAAAGATAAAAGAGCACATTACCTCATTAAAAAGAGTGAAAAAAGTAAAAAGATGCCATCTTACCGCCTCTTGCTACGTAATCCTCGCGACCAGGGAACCAGCGCCTCACGGCTAAAAGATGCTCTCCCCCCATGACCTGGCTAGTCGGGACCTATATGTAACCCTCCCAGCAAGCATGAATAAAAACGAGGGGAATCTCGGGTCAAACGAGGTGAAAGGTCGCGTAGCTGGCAAGAGATGGCGGTGTCTTCCCCTTTTAAGAAAATGCCCTTTCCCTTTAAAAAGGGTTATTTTAAGATTACTTTTAAACCAAAAAAATGTAAAATAGTTATCAAAACTTCACTAAAATAGGTTAAAAGATTATTAGAATACCCCATGAGGCAGAATGTGCTCTTCGGTTCAGTTTAGGTGTAAAGAAAACGAGAATTAAAGTACACAATATAGTTAACACCTTAAAAAAACAAAAACATGTAACACCATAAAACATCTGTTCCCCCCTCCCCAGCTTCCCGGACACCGGTCTTCCACGGGCATGGGCGGCCTCGCATTTTGGGTTTTCAGAGGGGAGACTTTCCTCCGGTTCCTCCGCCACTTGGCTGGCGATTCACTACACTTCCACTGCCAGAGTTATGGGCATGGAGCCAACTCTTACCGTTTTAAGGAAAATGGACAACCATTTGTGTAGTAGTACGACAGGTCATCAAGGAGATGACAAATGTCCAGGACAGTATGCTTTAACCACTGCAAAGAAGATCATGAAGCTTCTTCTAAGAATGTAAAAGTTTCAAGTTTGAAAAAGAAGTATTGATAATATAGAATAAGGAGATTGATTGATTGATTATTTATTATCTGCCGCATCAACAGCTAAGGTCATTAGCGGCGAATAACTTGTTAGACTGAAATATCAAAATCTATCAATAAATGTTATAAATAACAATAAATATTATACTTAAAAATTAAAGCATAAACATGCTGTAAATTAATAACATTATTGCTTAATTAAATTTCATTGAAAATATTAGTTTTCCTAATGAAACTAATAAAACCTATGTCACAATCCTTCCTCAATACATTTTTCAGTGTATATGGGGGAAACAAGTACCTACATCTTTGGTCTGAGAATGTTGCACAGCTTTCCACTACATGTGCGACCGTTAATGGCTCTTGACATTCCTCACAGTGTGCTTCACTTTAGTCAATCTTGTGTGCCCGATTCGCAGCCTTGTTAATAAAACTTCTAGTTGTCGGTTGGGGTGGATGCTGGTTACCCAACAGCCAAGGTCATCTCTAATCTCTCGCTGTTTGTTTCTAGAGGTATGCCTCCACTGTTCTCTCCTGTTATCACAAAGATAACTCCTGATGCTGGGTTTCAAGTCAGTGTGTGGGAAAGGAAAACGAGCATTACAGGGCTGATTGGCAGCTGCCTTGGCCTTCTGATCAGGTCGCTCATTCCCACTGATACCAACATGTGGTGGCACCCAACACAGAGTGCTGATATCAGTGCAAGCCAATCTTGAACCTCTCTCACCACCGGATGTGACAGGTTTAAGCTCTTGATTGCTTGCAAGGCACTATGAGAATCACAATATGTTACAACGGAATGGTTTGTAAGATCCCTAGTCATCTTGACTGCTGCAAGGATGGCATGTAACTCTGCAGTGAAAATCGAGATTGATCGAGAAAGATTGCCAGATGCACTCTTCCTTCTGCTCACTTCAGCAAAGCCCACACCATTTTCAGATTTCGAACCATCTGTATATATTGCATATGATCCTTGGTACTTAGAAGTGTGTTGAAGAAATATCTCTCTGACTTCTGCTTCGGATCTCTCCCCTTTCCCAATGCCGACCAAATCCAGCTCGACTTGATTAGTCCAAGGGGGGACTTGGGAAGTTCCAACAGCCAGAACCTTTGTGAGATTAAATTAAGATCTTCCACAAGATTCCTCATTCTCCTACCATAGGATCGGCTATCCTCAAGGGGGTTGAAAACCAATCTGGATGTAGGAGATCCTAGAATTCTTTATAGTCTCATGTAGTAAATCAGGTCCATGTAGTCCTGGTGTAATGAAAACGGTGGTTCTCCAATCTCAGCATTTGTAACATCTGTTTTGTCTGTGAAGATTGTGCTATCTATTTTCAGAGCAGGTGGTGATTTGGGTGTGCTCTTCCCAGTGATCACATTATCCCATACCCATGCTAAGGGGGTCCCAGAGTTAATTAAGATACATACTGCCTCCACGATGTTCTCCTAGCCTCCCTTAGCACTCGCCTGGCCTTGGCTCAGATCGTTTCGTACTGGATTAAGGTTACATCGCTTGGGCGTCGTTTCAACTGCCTTAATGCAACTTTTCTTGTTCTTACAGCCTGTTTGCATTCATCAGACCACTTCTAGGAATTGATGCTTCTGCTGCAAGGTGAATTCGTGATGTGAAGTGATTAACAGCATTTTGAACAAATTGGAAATCATTCACAGATCATTTAGCATGAATGCCCTGACAATTCCATTGGATTAAGCTATCCAGTTCTTCAGGTTGTTTGGTAGCACCCGTGATTAAGGCCCGCCCCACACTTTTAGGCTGTCCCTTTCCAGCATCTTTGGAGTATCTTTTGATGGGTTGTTTAACTGTGGAACTAGTTTCCACAGGCTTCCTTTGGACAGACTTAGAATTTCTTTGCTTGGGCAAAGGCCGAACTTGAGCCTTCGGTTCAGGAGCATTCTGTCTAGCCGCGGAGGCCCCTGTGGGTGTGATAGCCTCAGGAGCCCTTCCTGATGGCTCCAAACACCTTACTTTGGGAGAAGGAGTCTCCTCAATAGACCCTTCACTCCTACTCCGTTTCTGGTGGAATAACTCACCAGAGGCAGTTTCAGCATTTGCGGAATGAGGTTTACAGGTAGTGGCAGAGTGTGTGGTGCTAGAAGTATTGGAGGGTTAGGGATGGCAGGAAGGGGGTTGGGCTAGAACTGAGGCAAAGGACTTACCCGGCTGTGCAAACAGCACACAGGCGCATCGCTTTGCTTCTGCAAAACTAACTTTCTCCTTGCTCCTTATTACCAATACTTCTTTTTCAAACTTGTACCTTTTACATTGCTTAGAAGAAGCTTCGTGATCTTCTTTGCTTTGGTAACTGCATATTGTATATCCTTGATGACTTGTTGTACCGCACTTCACACACTCTTGGTTGTCTATTTTCTTTAAAACGGTAAGTGTTGGCTTCTTGCCCATAACCCTTGCAGTGGAAGCACCGCAAACCATCAACTTTTTTCTTAAAAGGTTTTACTGCCACTACATTAAAATTCTATAGTTCGTCTAACAGTTTATCTTCAGAATATCTCATCAGGTCTCGGGAAAAGACAATTCCCTTACACTGAGGGTTTTGTGAGGATAACATGAGACTTGAAAGAAGACTTGAAAGAAAGGAAGCTATAATCATTCCTGTCCCTAAACCTGGCAAGGATGCTTCCATAACAGTGAATAACAGACCAATTTTTCTCACCAGCTGCATCTGTAAGTTGATGGAGAAAATGGTAAACTTCAGGTTGACATGGTTGCTAGGAAAGGAAAACGTGCTGACCCCATATCAATATGGCCTTAGAAATTTGAGATCGACCACAGATGCACTTGTGAAGATGGAAACTGCTATACAGAATTACTTTCCACAGCAACGTCTTTGACCTTGAAAAAATAACTTACGATACTACTTAGAAGCATGGCATGCTCATGAAGCTGTATGACATTGGTTTAAGAAGAGTATTACCTACCTTCCTATAAATCTTCCTTGCTGACAGGAAGTTTAGAGTGAGGGTGGAAAACAGCTTTAAAATTTGTTTTAAGGTATTCGCCGCTAATGACCTTAGCTGTTGACGCGGCAGATAATTTTGAATAATCAATCAATCAATCCGTTACCCTCACACCTTGATCATCTACTCCAACGCAAGGCAGAAAAGATCATTACCAGATCAAAAGGGGACGCCACACAGAATTATCATCCCACAATAGCAGCTGACAGAACACCTGGAAGCCCTGTTACCGCTTTTGGTAAGATGGGAAAAGAGGTCAGACTACAGCAGACCTCTTAGCCAGGTGTGCAGTATAGATTGCATAAAGAGGAGCGCCTTCGTTGTTCACGTCGACACCGACGGCCAACTCTATAAGTTTCCCCAGGCCTCCATCATAAAACAAGGCCTGCCCCCACGATAAAGGGGGAGGTCAACTAATAACTTCAACACTGCAACAGGGAGCCACGAACTAGGCAAGGTCGTCGCACACCTAATTACCGACGTGAACTGACCGCTCACTACATGTATATATACACCTCTATGTATCTCTTGATTTATATGCCCTGATAAAGCAATCATTCCGAAAAGGCCTTCGGCATATTCATGTGGTTTCCTGTATATATATATATATATATATATATATATATATATATATATATATATATATATATATATATATATATATATATATGTATATATATATATTACACATATGCGTACATACATAAATATATTTCATATATATATATATATATATATATATATATATATATATATATATATTACATATATGCGTACATACATAAATATACTTCATATATATATATATATATATATATATATATATATATATATATATATATATATATATACCATATATTACACATATGCGTACATACATAAATTTATATATTTCATATAAATATATATATAATACATAGAAATATATATATGTATATATACATAACATATGCATATATACATAGATGCATGCATGTGTGTGTGTGTGTGTGTGTGTGTGTGTGTGTGTGTGTGTGTGTGTGTGTGTGTGTGTGTGTGTATGTATGTATGTATGTAAATATGTATGTGTGTATGTATTTGTGCGTGTGTGTTTGCGTGTGTGTTTGCGTGTGTGTTTGTGTGTGTGTGTGTGTATGTGTATGTGTATGTGTGTATGTGTGTATGTGTGTATGTGTGTGTGTGTGTGTGTGTGTGTGTGTATGTGTGTGCACACATTCATATATATATATATATATATATATATATGTATGTATGTTAGATGCATGTGTATATATATATATGTATACATTTATCTATATGTATTATATACATATATATACATAAATATGTATGTATATATTGGTAAAAGATGGAATAATGCAATGCCGGATTGATATAGATATATGTACATATATTGTTACAATTAACCTTGCTCAACTAAATATCTCTTAATGGAGAGTTGCCTTTATTCAACTAGGGTATTAATCAAAAAAAAATAAAGAGCAAAGATAATTGTTAACTTCTCAGGTTAAGTTCAAATCTTTAACATTATCTTATGAAAGTTATAATTAATTCTCCTTCTATATTTCGACACAAAACTTATCGAAGGATAATTATTATTCTTTAAGTGCCTCGAGATTTCTGATTTGTTCTCAGCCTATTTAACTCACTCTATAATACTTATTAGTGTATAAAAAAATTTACTGTTTTTTGACGAGACTTTAATTTCAATTATCAAAACATTTATAAATATATCTCATAGAAATTAATTACAATTAACTTTTCAAATTAAGTCTATTCATAAAATTTATTTTCTTGATATTATTAATTTCTGGCCTTTTACACTTAAAATATTTTTAGATTAAGTAAAGCTGAATCAATCAACAAAATCTAAATGAAATCTCAACAATCTAAACTCCAACATTCCAAGATCTTATATAAAATCACATTTAACAATTCAAACATACTCTAGTTTTAATCACACTTGAATAAAGCAAGGGATCCAGCAAGATGTGGAAATATATGAAAAAATAGAACAGGTTTATAAATGTTTTATCAAAAAAATTACACCTGACAACGGCCAACAAGTATTATAAAAATGTAATGTGAAATATTGTTTGAATTTAAGCAAACACGGTTTAAATCAATGCATAATTTTAAAAAATCAATCACTGTTAAATCGTCATTACTACACAAAAAATAACAACTTGAATTCACAGGAATCTCTATTTCAATATATGCCATATTTTGCATTAATCATAAAATAATCATATTGGAAATGTACTCAAATAACACTTACCTTACAGCTAAA
>NC_061857.1:26383407-26388407 GCF_019202785.1 Penaeus chinensis
TATGTGTGTATATATACATATATGTGTATGTATATATATATATATATATATACATTATATATACATATATATATATATATATATATATATATATATATATATATCTATATCGCGTGTGTGTACGTGTGTATACTCTCAGGCTGAATCTCTGGTCCATACACATATGACATTACGTATGATAACTAGTCCTGCCACTGGAACCGCCTTGAAAGGTACAGTTCCTCTCCTGAAAATGGCTTCCTGGTGCACCAAGGCCTGTGAGAGGGGATGGTGCACACACCCCTGGTTCATTCGATCTTGGGCGTACTCTCCCACGTGTCTTTGCCGTGTGTGGCGTCCCATATTATCAGGGGCTAGCAACACACCGCTTTGGTCCTCTATTCTGATTAGACGGGTAGCTTGATCAAGGCCCGGTCAAGTCAATCGGCTGGACAAATATGGCTAGGGTCAAGCAGGCACTGTCCAGTCGGTAGCGCACAGGTCCCGCGACTACCATCAGCACTGTAATAGTGACTGCGTATATTTCCTCACTACCCCTGTGGCCGTTGAGCCCCAACTATAGCTTCCCCTCGTTGGACTCCATTGTGGATGGGGTAGGGGGGGGGGTGAGGAAATGAAGATTTATAATTTGTATGATTTCTGCAAATTTACAAAGAACTTGCTCTCTCCCTGATGACCTTCGCAATCCCCTGGCCAATCCCTCTGGAACATCACATATTGTCACTCTGGAACCTTACCAGATTCCAAAGAGCAAGAATGGGAATCGTAATGGTTCCCCAGCTCCCAAACCAGGTAAGAAGGAGAAAAGTCCTCCTCATTCCATTAAGGAAATCTTATCTGGTAAATGTGAAAGTGTATCATAGAGTAATTACTTAGTAGTGAACACCATTGATGGTGTATCTATCATGGATATTGATATTTTTGAAGTACATCGGAAGATAGTTGAGGTATGTCAACGTGATCCTAGCATCACCCCTCAGCGAGATGGTAGCCTAATAGTTGAGGTTTCCTCACCAAATGAGAGTGACCGTCTGCATGCAATATGCGACATTCCTGGGGCTCAAGTCTCATGCTCTCACAAAACCCTCCATCAGTGTAAGGGAATTGTCTTTTCCCGAGATCTGATGAGGTACTCTGGGGAGAAACTATTAGAAGAACTAAAAAACTTTAATGTAGTGTCAGTAAAACGTTTTAAGAAGAAAGTTGATGGTTTGGAACAGTCGACACCAGCTCTTCTTCTAACTTTTGAATCGTTAGTCCTACCTGGATCGGTTAAATTGGCATGGTACCATCTCAAGGTAAAGCCATATGTGCCCAACCCTATGCAGTGCTTCCACTGCCAGGGCTATGAGCATGGAGTCAACACTTGCCGTTTTAAGGAAAATGGACAACCAAGAGTGTGTGTGAAATGTGGTACAACAGGTCATCAAGGATAAGATAATGGTCAAGGTCTAATATGCTGTTACCACTGCAAAGAAGATCATGAAGTTTTTTCTAAGCAATGTAAAAGGTACAAGTTTGAAAAAGAAGTATTGGTAATAAGGAGCAAGGAGAAAGTTAGTTTTGCAGAAGCAAAGCGACGTGCCCGTGTGCTGTTTGCACAGCTGGGTAAGTCCTTTGTTTCAGTTCTAGCCCATCCTCCTTCCCACCATTCCTTACTTACCTTCCCACCATTCCTTACTCTCCTATACTTCTAACACCACACACTCTGCCACTACCTTTAAGCCTCAGTCCACAAATGTTGAAACTGCCTCTGGTGAGTTGTTGCACCAGAAACGGAGTAGAAGTGAAGGGTCTATTGAGGAGACTCCTCCTCCCAAAGTAAGGTCTTTGGAGCCATCAGTTAAGGCTCCAGAGGCCTCAACGGTGACAGCTTCAGCTGCCACCACATTCACAGGGGCCTCTGCTGCTAGGCAGAATCCTCCTGAAGTAAAGGCTCAGGCATGCCCTTTGCACAGGCAGAGGAACCCTGAGCCTGTTCAAAAGATTCTTCATAGAGTCAGGTCTTTGGAGCCACCAAGCAGGGCTCCTGAGGCCACCACATCCACTGGGGCCTCCGCTGCTAGACAGAATGCTCCTGAACCGAAGGCTCAGGTCCGTTCTGAGCCTGTCCAAAGGATGCCTGTGGAAACTAGTTCCACAGTTAAATAACTCATCAAAAGATACCCCCAAGATGCTGGAAAGGGACAGCCTAAAGGTGTGGGGCGGGCCTTAACCACGGGTGCTGCCAAACACCTCATGTAGTAGTTTGTCAACCTGAAGAACTGGATACCCTAATCCAATGGAATTGTCAGGGAATTCATGCAAAATGGGAAGAATTGCAACATCTGATAGCTTTATGTAATCCAGTTTGTGTATGCCTACACGAAATTATGATCAGGGAAAATCGTCCAATTTCCCTGAGAGGATTCAAAGTTCAAGCCCATTATGGGACCTTTGATAATGGACCTCATGGAGGAGTAGCAGTGATGGTACGTCAGGATATTCCCTTCCAGGCCATCCACCTGCAGACAACACTGCAAGTGAAGGCTGTGATAATAGGCTTGACACGACCTTACACTGTTGCATCCATCTACTTCCTTCCACATAATCTCAACATAGATGATTTGGAAGTTTTACTTGGGCAGTTGCCTCATCCATTTCTACTCTTTGGAGACTTCAATGGTCGGCATCACCTCTTGGGAGACACTTTGTGCAACCATCAAGGAAGGGCCTTGGAGTCCTTGTTCTCAAGAGTAGATGCAGTTTTACTAAACAGTGACGCACCCACACATTTCCAAATTCAAACTGGGACATTCTCAAATATTGACCTGTCAATTGGTTCACCTGATTCACAGTTGAATTTCACTTGTCAGGTCATGGAAGTGACCATTATCCAATACTTTTGGAGGAGGTAAATGGTATTCCAGCCAATGGAGCGCAGAGATGGCGACTTGAACATGCAGACTGGAATCTTTTTAGATCAACTGCAGTACTGCAAGGATCTGTGAATGATTTCCAGTGTGTTCAAGATACTGTTAATCACTTCACATCACGAATTCACCTTGCAGCAGAAGTATCACTTCCCAGAAGTAGCGGGCAGTACCGTCGACCTCCGGTACCATGGTGGTCTGATGAATGCCAAAAAGCTGTCAGAGCAAGAAAAGCTGCATTAAGGCAGTTGAAACGACGCCCAAGCGATCTAACCTTGATCCAGTACAAAAAGACCCGAGCCAAGGCCAGGCGAGTGCTAAAAGAGGCTAGGACCCCCTTAGCATTGGTATGGGACAAGGTGTGTAAAATCACTGGAAAGAGCACATCGATATCACCACCTGCTCTAAAAAGACCCAGTGTCGTTCTTCAGTAGCACTGCAGCAGAACTTCTATACAACTTGCCATTTTTGTGCAAAGAGATGGACTCTGCTTTGCAGCTCTGCCGTAAGACTGCCCCAGGAAATGACGATATTCCATACTAAATGATATCTCACTTACCGGAGAGTTCCCAAACGTTCCTGTTGGATCTATTCAATAGTATCTATAGGGAGGGCACAGTGCCATCCACATGGAAAGAAGCTATAATCATTCCTGTCCCTAAACCTGGCAAGGA
Source organism: Penaeus chinensis (assembly GCF_019202785.1). Lineage (NCBI taxonomy): Eukaryota > Metazoa > Arthropoda > Malacostraca > Decapoda > Penaeidae > Penaeus > Penaeus chinensis. The sequence goes on from NC_061857.1 coordinate 26,386,994, forward strand.
AGTTTCTATACCAGGGAATTATAGACCAATTTCTCTCACCAGCTGCATCTGCAAGTTGATGGAGAAAATGGTAAACTTCAGGTTGACATGGCTGCTAGAAAAGGAAAACGTGTTGACCCCATATCAATAAGGGTTTAGAAAACTGAGATCGACCACAGATGCACTTGTAAGGATGGAGACTGCAATACAGAATTCCCTCACACAGCGACGTCATATGTTAGCAGCCTTCTTTGACCTTGAAAAGGTTTATGATACTACTTGGAAGCATGGCATACTCATGAAGCTGTATGGCATTGGTTTAAGAGGAGCATTGCCTACCTTCATACAAAGCTTCCTTGCTGACAGGAAGTTTACAGTGAGGGTGGGAAACAGATTCTCTAACCTGGAAGACCAGCTAGAGGGCGTCCCACAAGGGAGTGTCTTAAGTGTGACCCTGTTTTGCTATAAATGACATCATAAAGGTCGTTCCAAGTGCTGTCTCATGTAGTCTGTATGTGGATGACTTTACACTTTACTGCTAAGGAGAAAGCTTACAGGATGTGCAAGGACACATGCAGACTGCAATAAATCAGGTTGTGCAATGGGCAACATACCATGGGTTCAAATTTTCCCCAAGCAAGACCATGGCTATGCATTTCCACAAACGGGGAAAGTTCCATCCTTCCCTCTATTTAGGAGCAAACCCACTGCATTTTGTCCAAGAGGTAAAGTACTTGGGTCTAATTTTTGACTCAAGGCTTAAATGGGTGCCTCACATTAAACAGTTAAAGGTGAATGCTACAAAAGCGCTTAGTATTTTGCTGTTCTTTCTCACCTATCTTGGGGTGCAGACCGCACATCGCTTCTGCGGCTTTACCGAGCGCTTATTCATAGTAAACTTGACTATGGATGTGAGGCTCATTCATCTGCAACTCCCACTGTTCTCCAGATGTTGGACTCGGTTCATAATGAAGCTCTGAGAATCTGTATAGGGACTTTCAGGTCTTCACCTGTGGAGTCCCTGTATGCTGAGAACCACCTCTTTAATCACACCGGGACTACATGAACCTGATTTAGTACACGAGACTACAAAGGATTCCGCGATCTCCTACATCCAGATTGGTTTTGAACCCCCTAGAGGATAGCCGATCCTATGGTAGGAGAATGAGGAATCGTGTGGAAGATCTTAATTTAAATCTCACAAAGGTTCTGGCTGTTGGAACTTCCCACGTCCCCCCTTGGACTAATCAAGTCGAGCTGGATTTGGTCGGAATCGGGAAAGGGGAGAGATCCGAAGCAGAAGTCAGAGAGATATTTCTTCAACACACGTCTAAGTACCAAGGATCATATGCAATATATACAGATGGTTCGAAATCTGAAAATGGTGTGGGCTCTGCAGTAGTGAGCAGAAGGAAGACTGCATCATGTTTTTGCG
>NC_061857.1:26400907-26403407 GCF_019202785.1 Penaeus chinensis
ACAGCGAAGAGCCATTGCTTTGTTCCTAATGACTTTCCTCCGGCTCCGCCATCGAGGAATTTAACTGCGTCTCTGTAATTATCGCTGTAGACACTGTAGTGGCGGACACATTCTAAAAAATATTCTTAATTAAAAAAAAAAAAGGATAATGGGGTCTAAGGTACGGCTTTATTTGAGTAAATACTATTTTCTTATTGAAATATAGCCCTGCGTATATTGTATGTGCTAAACGATATTCTGTCGATGCTTCTGGTTCATGTTTATACCTCTATCTCTCCTTCATATGCATCATGCTTAGACGATAATGTGTAAAAGTCTATCCTTGTATAATTCTCGCAAATTCTTTCTATTTCCTCGTCCTCTTTTTCTCCCTCTCCCATATCTCATTATATCGAACATTTTTCTGTGTACAAATTGCAGTAAATATTTATCATTTCAATATTTTGTTCTGATATTTGCTATTAGCGTTAGTCTTTGAATCATATATATATATATATATATATATATATATATATATATATATATATATATATATGCACACATACATAAACAGACACTTAACACACACACACAATATATATATATATATATATATATATATATATATATATATATATATATATATATATATATGTGTGTGTGTGTGTGTGTGTGTGTAAACTTATATATTACTTTCTATCTTCTACTTGATAAATTTCCCTTTTCTCTCCTTTGTTTCCCTTTTCATCACACTAAGTTTCCTCGAGAAACTCCCGTACCCTTTGCCTTGCTTCCTAAATATCCAAGAGCAAACAGGCTCTTGTACTGTAACAACGGCCATGAGTGGTGGCACGCAAGGCAGACGTCGTAAAAGAAGGCACTGTTATGTAAATAGGGAGGGTGATTAAAGCAAGGAATAAGAGGAATAAAAACCGGTGAGGCAACTGTACTGTTTGAATCTAGAATCCGTCATATCTTGCGAGTATATATTGCATAGCAGATAGATTGTCATGTTTTCATTATTATTACTGTTACTTCTGTTAATTTTTTTTTTTTCCAATTGTTTATTGTCTCTTTATCGTTATAAGCAATCCGCATACGCCTGGTTTATTATTACTTTCAATAATAATCTCATTCTCATATTCTCAAGTATTGGCATTATCTTTGATATTCGTGCCGGATGTTTTCACAAAGGAATTATCCAATATCAAATTCTCCATGTGATTTCCCTCTCTATATCTCTCTTCTTCTCATACCCTCACGTTTTTGCATCGTACGTTAATAATTATCGTGTCATTCATATGTCCCTTAATTCTTTTACTGTCATTAATTTGGACATACTCTTATCGCCACCCTTTAAACCTTTCTTCATATTCCCTCTTTACTTTTATCAAAGGTTGCCTTTTAACCCCTCATTGATATCCACTACACATACTTTCCCTGGCAGACCCTAAAGTACGTAGATCTGCTCGCCTGTTTAGGGTCTGTACCTCTCCCTTTCTCCATTAAAAAGTCTCCCCTTTCTAATTCAATTAACAACAGCTTTTTAGGTTAACTTATTTTTGTTTAGTGTTATATTTATTTTCTCTCTCCTGTCTATAGATTTTAAGTTTCTTTATCTCTTTATTCATCAGTTACATGGTTACTTATCTATTAATGATATACCTTTTCCTATCTGGCTTTTCAGTTCATCCATAATCATATTTCCATGCGCTTTTGTTGGAATTTCTGTTTTCAAATACTCTCACCATCTCCCATCAGGGTATGTAAACTGCCTTTCTCTATGGTATTATAACTGACAGGATATAGTATGGAATCTTTCAGGATAGAATACATAATCTTTCAGGATATGATGCATAATCTTTCAGGATATAATGCATAATCTTTCAGGATAGAATACATAATCTTTCAGGATAGAATACATAATCTTTCAGGATATGATGCATAATCTTTCAGGATAGAATACATAATCTTTCAGGATATAATACACAATCTTTCAGGATATGATGCATAATCTTTCAGGATAGAATACATAATCTTTCAGGATATGATGCATAATCTTTCAGGTTATGATACATAATCCTTCAGGATAGAATACATAATCTTTCAGGTTATGATACATAATTTTTCAGGATAGAATATATAATCTTTCAGGATAGAATATATAATCTTTCGGGATAGAATATGTAATTTTTCAGGTTATGATACATAATCTTTCAGGATATAATACAGAATCTTTCAGGATATAATGCAGAATCTTTCAAGATATAATACAGAATCTGTCTGGATATAATACAGAATCTTTCAGGATATAATACAGAATCTTTCAGGATATGATACAGAATCTTTCAGGATGTAATACAAAATTTTTCAGGATATAATAAAAAATCTTTCAGGATATAATACAAAATCTTTCAGGTTATAATAAAAAATATTTCAGGATATAATACAGAATCTTTCAGGATATGATACAGAATCTTTCAGGATATGATACAGAATTCTTCACGATATAATACAGAAT
>NC_061857.1:26435907-26438407 GCF_019202785.1 Penaeus chinensis
ATGAGGAGGTGGAAAGGGGAGAGAGCGGGAGGACGAAAGGAGAGAAGAGAAAAGGGAGGGCGGGAGGATGCAAGGGGAGGGGTGAGTGGGTCGGAAGGTGAGGGGGAGACAGAAGGGTAAATGGATTGATGATGAAAGGAGGAGAAAGACTAGGGAAGGAACGATGGATGGAGGAGGAGGAAGAGGAAACAGAGGCATGGTAAAGGGAGAAAGGTGACAGAAATATGAAGAGATGAACAGTTAAATGGATGGGGGGGGGGGGGGGAGAAGGGTGAAGAAAGAAAAGAAAGGAAAAAGGGAAAATATGCGATGACGGGAAGGGAAGGAAAACTGCGGGTGGAAAGGGGAGAAAGGGGGAGGCACGATAGGACCACATGGGGAGAGAAAGAGAAAAATGAAATTAAAAGGGAAGAGGGAGGAAGGAGAAGAGAGTGATGGTGAGGAGAAAAGAAGGCATAAGATAAAGAGACGGTTATGGTGTCGGATGGTGCAGCAAAAGCTTGCCAATGATCTGTGAATGAACTTGGTTGTATGTTTGTCGAGTTGTATGGTTTATCATGTACCCGTGTGTTTGTTCTTTGTACGTGTGTTCCGGCTGTGTGTGTGGTTTGTCTGCTAGTGCGCCTGTTTGTTAGTGATTTGAGTTTGTACGCCTGTGAGATTTGTTTACTTATATGCATGATGTTTGTCTGAAGTGAGTGCTTTTAAACTCGTATGTGTGGTACTGTAGGTATGATCTGTCTGTCGGTCGATATGTGTGGGTATGGTTTATTCCTTTATATGTGTCCTGCCTTTGAGTGTATGGATGTTTTCGATGTGCGTCTGTGAAGTATATGCACCTGTGTTTTTCTATGTACGTATCCATATACACATCTGTAGTGCAGTCTACCTATTATAAGCGTAATACAAACACCCCTCATATATCAAAGGACAGGAATCGTTTGTCACAGTAGCTGTTAAAACATTTCCCTCGAAACAATTGTTCATAATCTACTATTGATTGTGAAAATAATAGCTTTTGTTTTAAAACATTTACGGGTGGTATTTTTACAATATCAATATACCCTACAGACATCAATCAACACATTAGTTTCTCTCTCAAAAAAAAAAAAAAAAAAAAAAAAAAACTTGGTGAAACAGATAATACCGTTAACGATAAAGAAATTAGTAATATGGTTGGTAGTAATAACAACAATATTGATAATGTTGGTTTATTACAGTAAATGTGGATATAGTATGATGTGTATAAACATACATACTGTACACAGGTACGCACACAGTTATACATACATATCTGTACCTATTCACTTATGTACGCATATATATGTATGTATGTATACACACATACACACACAAACATACACACATATATATTTATGTGTATGTTTATATATGTATTTAGATAGATAGATAGATAGATAGATAGATACATACATACATACATACATATATATACACACATACATAAATATATATATATATATATATATATATATATATATATAATTTCTGACCAAAATAATACTCACGAATTAAAAGAAGAAAAGTAACTAACTTAAAAAAAATAGATAGATAATATAGAGAGAGATAAATAACTTTCCCTCTCGCGGATGTAATAAGATCCCGGACAGGATATTCCCCCCCCCCACCCTCGTCCTTTCTCCCGATGCGGCGTCCTTGCCAGAGAGGGTGAGGAGAGGGGAGTCAAGAGAGGAGGGAGGCCGAGAGGGGTGTCAGACACAAGAGGAGATTAAGGAGAGAGGAAATGGGAGGAGAGGAGGGGGGTGAAAGGTGAGAAGAAAGGGAATAGGAAGAGACGAGAGTGAAAAGTGAGGAGTAGAGAGAGGAAAGAGGAAAAGAGAGGATGAGAAGTGAGGAGAGAGGAGAGAAGAATGAGAAATAGAGAAAGGAAAGAGGAGGAGAGAGGAGTTAGCAGTGAGAAGGCAGGAGAGAAGAGCGCGGAGAGTAGAGAGGAAAGAGGAGGAGAGGAAGAAGAAGAAGACATTAGAGAAGAGTGAGAAGAGAGGAAAGAGTAGAGGAGGAGGATGGGATATGAGGAGAGTGGGGAGAAACGAGAGGCAAGAATCCACGACAAGGCAGGACACTAATAACCTTCATTTTTGGTGGGCGTTGGGATGAGTTGGTACTCAGCTTTTACAAGTGCAGTTATGTACATAAATCTTGTGCGTGTGTGACCGTCCCTTTATGTGTGGGACTCGTTCTGTGTATGTTTATAAGTGTGCGCACACATGCATCATAATGTCACCCTTACTGTCAACGAGGCTCGGCAAACTTCCAAATTATTACTTTGTGGAAGTTTTAATGGTCTGATTTGAAGATCGTCAAACACATACATTAATGGCCTGAAACAAGTTTTAATAGTATTACGTCAATTACATCAAACTTATATAGAATACAGTAGTTTGGAGAAAGCCGTTTCAGTTCCTATGAGAACACACATGCATACATACCTACACGTGTGTATATATATATATATATA
>NC_061857.1:26440907-26448407 GCF_019202785.1 Penaeus chinensis
TATATATGTATGAATTTACATTTGCTCATGATGTGTACGGGTACCTGCGTGCCTCTGTCCGTCTACGTATTGGTGTTACGGACAGTATATACAAGTGCTGTAGCCTCCCACATATTCATCGACCCTCATGCATATATACATGTCATGCTGGATATTCTACTCATCCATGAATGAAGAACTCCGAGGAAGAAGCAAGAGGGAGTGGCGTAGAGGGAAGGGCAGGAGGCGGGAATACTGAGGGAGGGGAAGGGAAATGTAAAGCTGAGGGTATTAATCTCTTTAGAAAACTCCTTTGTGTCATTCATTTGAGAACTTGTACGTCACGCGAATTCGCAAGGCCTTTTCTCATCAAATACCTTAAAGAATATCAGGTAGAAGTCCTGAAGACACATAGTACGCGCATATTACAGAGAAGGAGCGAGTAATGAATAGAGACATGCACGCATAAATATACTTCTATAGCAACAATAAATATTCGTTGCGATCTAACACAAGAGCGAAAAGAGCACCAGGAGTCGAGGGTCTTAAGAATATTACAGTGAAATTCACATCTCACCCAAAACTAGTGCCTTAGACTACATATCAATAAAATTAAAACTAATAAATATCAGGAACATTTTGCATTCAGCATTCGTTAGAAATTGATATAACACACACACTATAAACACAAAACATATCTTTTAAATACTGAAACGATGTTACTATTGACTTCAAAATCCTCCATTAAAAGAAAACTTACGCACATAAATGCCAGCTGTGTCCGATCACCGTGACATATCCGGCCCTCTACACAGCTAAAGGTTAAAAGACCACCATATATCACGAATCAACGAACCGCTGAATGATGAACGGCGCCACGAGTATTCGGTCGACGTAAATAACTCTCTGGAGTCCACGGACATCCCTCAGAGGAACCGAATCTTTAGAAGCAGATTCTCGAAGCAGTCGAACGGTTCAATTCGGAAGGGAGTCGTAGCATCGGTTTTGTTTTTGTGGTAGTGTCGTTCTAAAGATATATTTTTTTCGGCGATTGTGGCGTAAGAAAGGGGGTGGGGCAATTTGTCTGCATGTCATTAAGATTAAATATATATATATATATATATATATATATATATATATAGAGAGAGAGAGAGAGAGAGAGAGAGAGAGAGAGAGAGAGAAGAGAAAAATACCCAGAGCTAGACAGGACAAAATGAGAGAGAGGACGAATTAAACAGAAATAAGGGCAGAAAGAGAGAGAAAGAAAGAAAAGGAATAACAGGATCCACTATATTCCGGCTGATCAGGAACTTATCATCTCTCCCACTCCTTTTCCTTCAAATAAAGAAAGGCTCTCTCTCAGCTCCTCACAGATCACGCTCACTTAGTCATCTCTTCCTCTCGCTTTCTTCTATCCCCCATTCCGCTTGTTCGATCGTTCGGAAAATTGCATCTTCCTCTTCTGATGCGTGAGAGAAGCCACTCTTTCTCTCTCTCTTTGACTCTCTGTTTTCTGTCTCGCACTTTGGGGTCTTTTTCTGGTTGCGTTGCCTGTCATTTTCTTTTTCGTTCTTGGATTGCTCTTTGTTTCATCCTTTGTGCTGTTTGGTTTCCCTGTTCTCCTGCTTTTGGTTTCTTTATCCGTTTCTCTCCCTCACTCTCTCTCTCTCACTCAAACTCTGTCACTTTCTCTCAGTACCCCTTCCCTTCTCTCTCTCTCTCTCTCTCTCACTACCCCCTTTCCCTTCACTCTCTCCCTCACTCAGACTCATTCAAACTCTCTCCCTCTCTACCTCCTTTCACTCTCTCTCTCTCTCTCTCTCTCTCTCTCTCTCTCTCTATCTATCTATCTCTCTACCTCTACCTCCTTCCCTTCACTCTCTCTCTCTCACTCAGACACATTCAAACTCTCTCTCTCTCTCTCTTCCCGCAGACGTTGTGTACTAGATTTTAAAATTATGTTTTAAACGTTTTTGTCTTTTTGTTTAGCGATTGATTCCCTGATTGCCATTTAATCTAAGAAATTTTAAACGCATAAATTCTGACTTTTAGTTTAGAGATAATGTTTGATTGTATGATGTCTCATGAGTAGATTACCTTCCTTGGATACAAAATGAAATCCAGATGCTGTATCCTCTTATGAAATAAAGATACTACATCCTTTTTTCAGAATAATATTTATAAACTAAATTTTTTTTGTTCCCTTTTTCTTGGCGTAGTGCTTTGTTTTGTAGGTTTCTAAATGTCCATGCGTCTGAAATGAGTTTTGTTCAGTCTGTTATCAAAGCTTTGTATTTCTTATAATTTCTTGTAATTAATAAACTTCTATACACTATAAACTAAACTATGGCCTTTTATTTTTTTATCTGCTGTTTATATTATCCTTCTCTATTCTTGTCTTTGTATTTTTTTTTCAAATAAGGCAATGTCTCTGAAATGTGTTGGTGTGAAAACTCAGGTAGTGGATGTGTAATGGATGCATTTTATAGCAATAGTCGTAACTTGAATAAATGCATTTTACTTTCTTTATGTGTATCTCTATCTATATCTCTATCTCTACATTAATTTATTTGTTTGTTTACATATAATCGCACGCACACACACACACACACACACACACACAAACACACAACACACACACACACACACACACACACACACACACACACATACACACATATATATATATATATATATATATATATATATATATATTTAAATCAATATGTGTGTGTATGATATAATAACTATATTCACTGATAAGAATGACAATACCCATAATGATAATGATGGATAGCGATAATGATAATAATGACGTTGATAGTAAAACAATAAGAATAATAAAATAAGGCTAAGTATAGTTATGATATCAATAATGATAATGATAGTGATACTGATGATAATAACGAAAGTCATAATATCAACAGTAATATTAGCAATAATATGGGGAAACACTTGCAAAATCATACTCACCATTATTAGACCATTGGCCCACTCAGTCTCCCTCTAATGGCTATTAGTTCACAAATCGCCCAATTATGAGGTTCTTGGTAAGATCAGGAGTACGTTAGACGTCTACTAAGTCCACCTCTGCCATATGGTACTCGTAATTTCAGAAAACATTTGATGCGTGGAATAAAGGAAAGGGGGGATAGTAAAATTATTGAAACTGTGGAGAAAATATTACTTTTAATCAGTTTTACTATTCAAACACGCATTTTCCATGTTTCCAATTTGCCAAAAATGTAATGTCTGTTTTTATGTATTCTTATGTATGAACTTATATGGACAGATGATACATACAACGGCAAACAGACTAATAAATACGTATCTGTATAGGATACAAGACCATAGGCATAGATATTTACAATAGGCTGATGTAATGAAATAACACAATTCTAAAATAACTTGAAATTTCATCCTATATCCTTTTGTCATTTAACTTCCTGAAATATATTCCTAATATCGGATACATTTACTTAAAACAAAACAGAGAGACAAATCGTGAAAGAACGAGCAGCAGGTACAGGAATAAAAAGTCAGGCAGATCCGCAAGGTCATTAAAAGGCAGACAGGCGGTCGAACACAGTGAAGAGACAGAGAACTGAAGTTGATTTGAAACGGAATTTGTGATATTTCAGAATACAGAAGTTTACTGCTTATCTCTGTGATTGTCCTCTACTCTCTGTGCGAAGTGCTTATGTGGGCGTGTGTGTGTGTGTGTGTGTGTGTGTGTGTGTGTGTGTGTGTGTGTGTGTGTGTGTGTGTGTGTGTGTGTGTGTAAAAAGACTATCAAAGGTTTTTTTATTTTACTCTTGTGATTATAGGTTTGTTATTAATTATTATTATTAACTTGATCATCATTATCATTCCCATTATGAAATTGTACATTTTTCATATTATATTCTTTCTCATTAATGTTTCATGTGGAAAAAGTATATTATATGGGTAATATATACATGGGAAATAAAATATTTGGTTTAGGCTAATTAAAGGAATTCAAATGGATTAGTAAACTGACAAAAAATGTATAACAAAATCAAACTGGATTTCAGAGACACATTTCGCAAAAGGTTATGTTGAATGACAAAGTTTAGAAACCGCATGGTCTTAGCCAAGGCGGACGCGATGTATCATCATTTCTGAATGTAAAGGAATTTGCTTCTGAATTCCTCTGCTTTGTCAAGCGAGCGGCTGGTCAGGTTGTGGACGTTATGCGCTCTGTCCTTCTCGGGGAATTTCTTCCTGTTCTTATATTACTAATGTTGCATAATCTCTCTCTCTCCGTGTGCGTGTATGCACACACACACACACACACACACACACACACACACACACACACACACACACACACATGGATATATACATGCTTAGATGTGTGAGTGTGTATGTATTTGTATATGGGCAGACACACAAACATAAAATAGTAATGATAATAATAATCATCATAATTATCAGCAGTGCCATCTTGATATTCATCTATAAAATACTCCTTATAATGCAGGTGAGGTAAATAAAATAACAGTAACGATAATGATGATAAATATGATAAAGATTATTATAATATCAACATTAATAATAATAGTTATAGTAATGATAATGATGATCATAACAAAAATAATAATGATTATAATAACAATAATTGCAACAAAAATAATTATCATCATAATAACAATAATAATATCAATTATAATAATGACAATAATAATAATATTAATAATAATAATAACTATAACAATACTAATGTTAATGGTGCTTATCATAATAATAACAATTAGTATAATGAAATAAACTTAATTTAAATCACAAGAGCCAAACCGAAGCTTGACTCGACTGATTTGAGAATCTGCTTCGAAAGATTCGTTTCCTTTGAGGGATGTCCGTGGACTGAGAGTTATTTACGTCAAACCGATACTCGTGGCGCCTTTGGTCACGCGGCGGTTCGTTGGTTCGTGATATATGGTGGTCTTTTAACCTTTAACTCTGCAGAAGAAGGGCTGTGCGTCTCGGAAATTTTCTTTCTCATTCCGGCCCTTTTACTGAAGTTGCCCAAATATCTCTTTCTCTCTCTCTCTCTCTCTCTCTCTCTCTCTCTCTCTCTCTCTCTCTCTCTCTCTCTCTCTCTCTCTCTCTCTTCTTACCAATCTATTCTCTCACTCTATCTACCTCCTCTCTTTCTGCCTTCCTTCGTTCTCTCTGTCTAGCTCCTTTCTGTCTCTTTCCCCCTCTGCCTGTCTCTCCATCTTAGCCACGGCGATTGGACTCTTCTGGAGTTCTCTCTTGTAGGTTTCATTACGAGGAAGGAATTTGAAGTCAACATATGATATAGGTGTGCAATGTTAGTATTTGATATCAGTATTATGTATCAAACTTTATCTGACTATCCACATTATTTTATTTCCTAGTTTTAGTTTGTTTTTTCCTCTTTATTTCGTCCTTAATTCAGATTTCCTCAAGTATTTCATTATACTGTTCAAGTGTACTTTTCCTTACATGTCTCCATTATTAGTATATTTTTGTGTGTTCTACATATTATCCAAGTTCTCAAGATCTATAAATATTATTTAGACATACATAATAACCCTCCGAGAAATAGCCTTGTGAATTCGTGCGCTTTCTCAGATGAATAACCCAGAAGGGATTTCTAAAGAGATTAATTCCCCCTGCGTTGCCTTGCTCTTCCTCCTCCCTGCGGGTGCCCTCCTCTGGCCCTTCCCTCTACAACAGAGTTCAAGGTACGGGTGGCGAGGCAATACTGGGTCACAAGCTCATGCTCAGTGGATCGCCATATGATGATGATAATGATTATGATGATAATAATAATAATAATAGTAGTAGTAATAATAATAATAATAAAAATAATGATCCCTATTATATATACACACATATATATATATATATATATATATATATATATAAATATATATATATATATATATATATATATATATATATATATATATATATATATTTATGAACTGAATTGAATGAAATGTACGATAGAATCGACTGGATCGTGAAGTAGAGTACAAAATTAAACTGTGTCGTGGTGGAATTAGTTTAAAGAACTCTGCTCTACACCAGTCCCTCTCGCTTTATCTTCCCAGTTCCTCATTCCCGAGTGAGTAGAACATTGAACATCACTATATGCATAGGGGTGGATGGACACGTGGGAGGCAAAGCTGTGTATGGACGTCATATACATACTCTGCTATAAGCACAAATTGATAGAGATAAAGAACCTTATAATTGCCCTAGTCTGTAAAATCTGACATAAAACTTTTTTATGTCTACTCTGTATGTATGTCTCTTTCATCTCTTTAGCTGCTCTGTATGGTAGTCTTTGGCCGTCTCTTTCACTCTCTGTTTTACTCACTCACACACTCTCTCTCTCTTCCTTATGTCACACGAACTTCTATTTGTATTCCTCATATTCCGTCGTTTTTAATTTCACTCTTACTTTTCAACGAGTTACATAATTATGATCATCATTAATATAATTACATAACGTCACTTACTCACCCCGTTTTACGTTTTTTATGATCACCATTTTTCTTATTCCAAGTCTTTTCCTCACAAACTTTCGTCAACTTTTCAAAACCCTCCTTTGTTTCTCCTTTTCAAAACACAGAAGACACATTTGGTCATATCAGAAGCCGCCCTTCGCCGTATTAAAAGAAATTCTAAAACATTTCTTTAAGAATGTCTGGCCCGGGATCTTTATTCCTTTGCTGCTCATAAATATGTCAGGGTACAAGCAGTTGTAGCAAACAACCATGGTTTAATGTAATATCTAGCTTTCAGATGTTCATTTCTTCCTTCTTGGCGAGCTGTTTTCCACATCAGACTTATTTAAGAAAAAAAGAAGGAAAGAAAAATACAACAAAATCTTTCCGTTTTTTTTCTTTATAGTTAGGCATTTTGCAGTATATTGCATTCCTTGTATCAATCTCTGCATACCATTAACTTTATTCATATCTGTTCTGTCTAATGATATTGTATCTATCTATCTGCATGAATTCATTACGCATACTATTTCATCTTCTACCACGAAAAAGCATCCGACGGAACGGTAAAGATACGAACGATATCAACGTGAATAGATATTTTCTCTTGTAATTTTAGATGTTGATATCTGCCATTGTTTATTGTTATTACTTTTGGTGTAACCATTATCATTACTGTTATTATTGGTTCAAGAATTATTCTTATTCAATATGTATAATCAATATTACTGTTACTGTTTTTTTCACCAGTGTTTTGGTATTACAATTACAATTATATGTACATCCGTCATATTATGTTGTGCGCGCGCGTGTATGTGTGTGCTAATGTGTAATATATTTTTGAGTGCAGGAAGAAGAAAAGAAACGCAAGTTACCATTATTTATTATCGGAAAAAACCCATCCCATGCCCATCATGTATTTTTTGTTTCTAGTTGTCATCTGTTAATTAATTACCTTTATGACTCCTCAAGATACTAATCAATTAGTATTCAGTACCTATTACCAATCATTTTA
>NC_061857.1:26463407-26470907 GCF_019202785.1 Penaeus chinensis
TTCATAAAAAATAATGACGGTAAGAACATTTAAGCTAGCACAAATTTACATCTTAATGGAAAAAAATAAATAAATTATGTAAGAACATCATACTAACATTATATGAGTTCACACTTATTATGGCTTGAATATATATATATATATATATATATATATATATATATATATATATATGTATATATTGTTAAACATCGGATTCAATTAATCAAAGGTTATTGGAGAGATAAAGAAACAATACTCAAAATTTTCCAAGCATTTTCCAGATACCTTTTCCATGAGCACAGTGCGTTCTTCCATCTGTTAATTTCCTTTAAAAATCTAGTGATGTACGTCAAAACTATCAATCTAATCAAACTGATTATAACAGAGAGCATCTATTATAAAAAAAGAAAAGGAAAAAAAAAGGGGAAAATGCTAATATATATATATATATATATTTTGATACATACATATATTTATGTGTGTTAGTAAATGTATGTTTTACACAACATAGATACATATATAAGTTTAAGAAAATTATTTAATAATTGCAGTGATATATAATCCATGGTGGTACTTATTTGGCAAAAGAAAGATGTGTTTATTTAAATGAACACAGCTAGTGTAATATTATACTTATCTGGCACAGGAATGATGTGCTTGACTCACACACCCGGAAATCAGGGATTTATGTAATATATTAATATCTATCTATCCATCTATACATAGACACACAATTGCATATAAAGCATAAATATATAAACAAACACACACACACGTGTATATATGTTCTAAAACGGTAATGTAATAATTGTAGTGTTATAACTGCAGTAAACCTGAGAAGGTACTACTTATCTAGCACAGAAAATTTGGAATTTATATTTTTATCCCTTGTGGGGCTGTACTCGTCTAGCACAGGAAAGTCGGGATGATTCATATGTGTAAAAGAATAAAGAGGAAGGAAAGGAAGAGGAGGAGGAGGAACATACATATAGGTTTAAAGTACAAGTATCATATGACAAAATTTATAAATATGCATTTAACCCAATGCCGTCGGGGAAAATGAACAAAAAATGGGGAAAATGCTGTGCCCATTTTCTATATTTTTTGTGAAATGTCTGCTCATAGATGGCTCTGCTAGTGCTTAGCCACAAAGGAGTCAATTAATAGACCTTGTGACCATACGTGTTTTTTACTAGTGCTATGGATATCGATGGTGTTATTTTTATTATAAACATTATAATTGTTATAATGTTTTTTAATATTAGTAACAGCAAAATAAGATAATGTAAAATATTTCGTAAATCAAAGAAAAGGGTGAACGGGCGAGACGGGCAGTACTCCTAACTGGCTCATTGGTGACTTAGTACAAGTATAGCCATCTATGTGTATAAACAATCAAACAAGTACTAACAGTGGGCAAAGCACGTGTCTACCTGTCGTATCCGTCGGCAAGGGGTTAAATGACATTTTGGTGTATGTATATTATCTCTCTCTATATATATACATGAGGAAGTGGTTATATATGTATGTATATATATTAAATCATGTATGAATGTGTATCAATATAAATGTGAAATAACTTTTAGCAGATACTTACCTATCACAGGAATCTAGATTCATAACAATAGATACACCAAAATTGTACTTATCTGGCACAGGAAAGAGGAGTTGATTGTAATGAACAAACATATACCTGGTGTATATATATATATATATATATATATATATATATATATATAAGGGGGAGGAAAGGAAGAGGAGGAGGAGGAACATACATATATGTTTAAAGTACAAGTATTATATAATAAAATATATAAATATGCATTTATATGACATTTTGGTGTATGTATATTATCTCTCTCTCTCTCTCTATATATATATATATTATTTTATAAGGAAGTGGTTATATATGTATGTATATATATATAATCATGTATGAATGTGTGTATCAATATAAATGTGTATAGATATACCAAAACTGTACTTATCTGGCACAGGAAAGAGAAGTTGATTGAAATGAACAAACAGAAACCTGGTGTATATATATATATATATATATATATATATATATATATATATATATGTGTGTGTGTGTGTGTGTGTATATATATGTGTGTGTCTGTGTGTTTAAGAAAATTATCCAATAAGTGCAGTAATAACTTTTCCATGGTAGTACTTATCTGGCACAGGAAAGATGCATTTACTTAAAAGAACACAGAACAGGAAATTAAGCACAAAACACGGAACTTGGTACTTACTTTTATAGCTAGTGGAACATTGTACTTGTCTGGCACAGGAATGATGTACTTGACTCACCCGGAAATCAGGCATCTATGTGATATACCTATATCTATATCCATATCTATATAAATATATATAGACACGTACATTTGCATATATAGTATATATACATATACATAAAACAAGCACACACACATATTTATATATATATATATATATATATATATTTATTTATGTGTACATGTGGAGAAGGTATGAATGAGAATGAATATCTTCACAATACAAGAGATGTATTTGACCTGTTTCGATTTTATCATCAAGGGAAATACAGAGTATATATATATCAGACATGAGCTGACGAACCATGTATATATTACAAATAAGTTTATCCATATGAACATATATATATATGTGTATATATATGTATGTATATATATATGTATATATATATGTATGTATATATATATATATATATATATATATATTACATATATATATATATATATATATACATACATGTATATTGCATATATATATATATATATATATATATATATATATATATATATATATATATATTAAATATGTATATATGTACACATAAATACATAAAACATAAATGCTCATATAATTACAACAGTAAACATTAGAGAGTACTACTTATCTGGCACAGAAAATTTGCACTTGTTTGAAACGGGAAACCTGGAATACATATTTATAACTATTCATGGACTATACTCATCTAGTGCACGGAAGTCGAGATGATTCACATGTGTGAAAGAAAACCAGACATTTATGTTACATATATACTCTTTACTCGCTGTAGAGATCTGACTAGCTAACACAGACACCTCTCGGGTTGGACCACAGAATTCCTTTTTTCCTTGTTCGCTTACGCATCTCTCGTGTACTTAAGACACAGAATCCAGAACCGATCCCGATCCTCCAGCCGAACTGGACAAGCAACAGCAACTCAGGACTGACCAGTCCTTTAGCCGACTGGGGAGCAGGTAACTCCTCTTCACCCTCAGCATCCAGCCATACCAGTAGGAACTCATACCTATACAATCACTCAATAAGGAGATAAAGAGCAGTTCAAGTAGTATATGCATACTTCACCTACCACACTGGTAAATCCGGATTGAAATGGCATGGTATATTGCTCACTAGAGGGAGTACTGTAGCAACACGACCCCGGAACCTAAAGCTCTGCATAATTTCTAGGTTGGGTCACATCAGGTCCACATGAATCTAGTATTCATATCTACAGATATTACAGAATTGTACATATTTAGCACAGGGATGAGGGGTTGATTCACATTAAGAAACAGAAACCGGGCATTTATGTAAAACAAATATATATGTGTATACATATATATACACACATACATTTTTGTGTATATACACATATATAATATACATGCATATATATATATATATATATATATATATATATATATATATATATACTGGACATATTCATCTGGCACAGTTAAGATAAAATGATTCACACGTACATATATCAGGTATTACTGCGATAAATATGTGTATATATATAAACAGACACACATATACTTATATATATATATATATATATATATGTATATATAAGTAAAAATGCCTGTGCTCTGGCTGCTGGCTAGAGCCCGAGAAAAAATATGGCCTTGAGAAGTGGCACAAACGTTAACGCGCCGAGCCGCGGTTGATTAGGAAGGGCATCCAATCAGGCAAGAGTGACACTGTCATATAACCTCTCTATAATTGAGAGAGGCCTTTGTCCTGCAGTGGAATGAATGGCTGTTGGAAAGAAAAAAAAAAAAAATACTGGCATATAAGGAAATTATCAATGTCAACAATAACTTTCATGAAGTGGGGAGCCAAGAATTGAGCATTCATATCTATAGATATTGCAGAATTTTAATTATCTGGCACCGGAAAGATGAACTGATTCACACATACAAACGTAAGTCAGGCAATTATGTGATGAATATAAATGTACGTGTATATATGTTAACATATACATATGCATATCTATCTATATACACACATAATGATATGATTAATTTATTTCAACGGTCAATAACCTTCAGTTGGTACTTATCTGGCACATGATAATTATACTTCATTGAAATGGGGAAACTAATCCAGCTGCCATATTGTAGCAGAACGACCCCACAACCTGAAGCTATGCATAGATCTCGGGTTAGGTCACATCAAGTCTACTGCCTCATTCTCTCACTCTCATCAGCAGGCGCTTCTCTTGACTCACTGTCGAGATCTGACTGGCTAATACAGACACCTCTAGGCTTGGACCACAAATTCCCCTCGTTCCCTGTTCGCCTACACATCTCTCTTAGAACCGAGATCAGTTCTCCTGAACTGGACAAGCAGCAGCAAATCAGGACTGGCCAATCCTTAGCGGTATCTCTACTTCACATTTAGCACTCAGCAAAGCCAGTGGGAACTCATACCTATACAATCACTCCATAAGGAGATATAGAGCAGTTCAACTAGTATACCTAATCTACCACACTGGTAAACCTGGAGTAAAATGGCATAACATATCGCTCTCTCGCTTAGCTTATTCTCTGTTGAGGAGTACTTCTAGCAAAACGACCCTAGAACCTGAATAATTTCTAGGTTGGTTGGTCACATCACGTCCAAATGAATCTAGCATTCATATCTATAGATATTATAGAATTGTACTTATATTGCACAGGCAAGAGGAGTTCATTCACATTGAGAAATCGAATCCAGGCATTTATGTGATAAATATATGTGTATACATACACATACACACACACCCATCTGGTACAGTTAAAATAAGGTGACTCACATGTACAAACAAGCCAGGTATTACAGTGAGAAAGATATGTGTATATATGCATATATATATTATATATATATATATATATATATATATATATATATATGCATATATATATGCATATATATATATATATACATATATATACATATATATACATATATATATATATATATATATATATATATATATATATATAAGGATAAGTCAGATATGTGAAGCTCGCCCGGGTTATGCCCATGAGAGGAGCCCGGCCTGTGTCGACTAATGTCGACTTGCTAAAGTGTGTCAGCTGGTGCTGACTCGGATTAGCTTAGTCCTTACCCGCCGTGGTGCCCAGCCACAGCAGTAACCTCCAGGCGACAATTGCAACTCCTCGCGCCTGGGCGGGGCGCGAACCACCGACCCCTCGGATGAAAAGCCGACACGTTTCCACTGTACTAGCCCGAAGGCTATATATATATATATATATATATATATATATATATGTATATATATTCATACATATACTTACATATATACAGACATCTAAGGGAATTATCAAAGTCAACAGTAAATAACTTATAATAGGTACTTACCTGACACAGGAAAATTGTACTTTCTTGAAGCATTGAGCCAAGAATCAAGCATTTATATACATAGATATTAGAGTTGTACTTATCTGGCACAGGAAATATGAGTTGAATCGCAGGTACAAACACAAGTCAGATATTTATGTGATAAATATAGATGTCAGTGTATATATATTTACATATACTTTTGTATGTTGGTCTACATATATTCACATTTATTGAATTTATTAATTAATCTTAACAATAAATAACTCATATTAGGTACTTATCTGGCACAGGAAAGTTGTACTTCATTGAAATAGGGCACCAGGAATCTAGCAACTGTATTGTTGCAGAACGACCCAACAACCTGAAGCTCGGCACAATTCTCAGGTTGGTTCTCCTCAAGTCTACAGCCTTATCCTCGCATTCTCACCAACAGGGACTTCTCTTGACTCATTGGAGAAATGTGAATGGCTAACATACACTTCTTTTCGGCTTGGACCATAAAATTCCCCTCATTCCCTGTTCGCTTACACATCCCTGTTGTACTTGAGCAGCAGAATCGAAAACTGAGATCCGTAATCCTGATCCTCCAGCTGAATTCGATAAGCAGCATCAACTCAGGACTGCCCAGATCTTAGCCGACCGTGGAGCCGGTATCACCACTTCACCTTCAACACCTAGCTTTACCAGTGGAAACTCACCCACACAGTCACTCCATAAAGAGATATAGACCAGCTTAAGTAGTAGATGCATACCTCATCTACCATTCTGGTGAACCCGGAGTTTAACGTCATAGCATATCACTCCCTCTGTTTGGGGAGTACTTGTAGCTGCACGAACCTGCAACCTGAAGCGCTGCATAATTTCCAGGATGGGTCACATCAGGTCCACAGCCCAGAACTCTGACTCACTAGCTTCTCTCGACTACCTTCAGGAACCTGACCGGCTTACACCTACACCTCCTGACTCTCTCAATGGACCGCAGACTCCTCTCGTTTCCTGTACTTCAGCTGCAGAATCCGAAACCGAGATCTGCATTCACTAATCCTTAAGTCGTTCCACAGAAAGCAGCAGCAAATCAGGACTGCCCAGTCATTAGCCGAGTGGGGTGCCTACCGACTCCCCCGTTGATCCCTGCAATGTCAATGTATATTTATATACATATGTATTTTTATATACATATGAGTATGTATATATATGTATGTATGTATGTATATATATATATATATATATATATATATATATATATATAATCTTAATTGCACCAACTATTTTAAGGAAGTACTTAACTTCCACATGAAGTCTGAAACGAGGAAGCAGGAACCAGGTATTTATATTCATAAATATAGGATTATAGTTATCTGGCACCAGAGAGTTGTGTTTGATTCGCACTTAGAGGATATATTATGTACACATATCTGTGTGTATATACATAATTCGCACACACATATCTTTTAACCTCCCCCACACCATACCCATCACCTATCCCCCCCTTTCCTTACCATGATCCTTCTATCCCTCTCGTACCCTTATCCGCACCCTCTTCCTGTCCCCTCGCTTTTTCTCTTCTCTCTCTACTTCCACGGTAGCTTCTCCCTCTTCTTTCCTTGCTTGTCCTACCTTTTATCTTTATCTCTATTCTATCCAACCTCCATCCTGCCCTGTATCCTGTCGCATTTCCCCTCGTACCCCTCTTATTCGCACCATATTCTTGTCCTTCACTTTTTCCCTTCATTCTATTTCTTCGCTAATTTCCCCTTCTTTCCCATGGCTTCCAGCCATGGTGGTTTCTCATGGCGAGTTTCCAGGCAGGCCCTCGGCCTATCTCTAACTCCTTGTGACAGGACTGGTCGAGTTGTCCAAGCCATGACCTCTTACATTGTCCCTTGGACA
>NC_061857.1:26478407-26485907 GCF_019202785.1 Penaeus chinensis
GAAGTACAGCGAAAAAAAATTGATGATGCTATATCACGCATGCAAAATAATTTTGCTCATGAATTAAAAAATACAAATGGCAAATTAAATTAAATAGTAAGGAGCCTAGAATTTGCACAGCGCAGTTGGGAGGAAAAGGAACAATTGATTATTCAGCTGAAGGAAGAAAATAAGGAATTACGAACACAACTATGCAACCAAACAAGTAAAATGACCACGAAAAAAATTACTAAGGAACTGACTGCACGGCAGGACTATCTTGATGACTATAGCCGCAGAAACAACTTAAGGATCTGCGGTATCCCGGAAGATAAAAAAAAAAAAAAAAAAAAAAAAAAACTGGGAGCAAACACAGTGGAAGGTGACGAAGTTCCTGAGGGAGAACTTTAACATCCAGTCCGACTTGGAGCGAGCACATCGCATCGGTACCACGTCGATCCCGGGGAAGTCGTGGCTCGCTTTGCTCGGTTCAGCGAGAGGGATGCTGTCTTTCAAGAGAGGAGGACGCTGAGAAATAACAAAAGCAACGTCTTTATCAATGAGGATTTCTGCAAAAATACGGTCGAGGTGAGGACAAACCACGGGGAGGATCTCAGGGATGCGAAGAAACAGGGAAGCAAACTTACCGGAGTTACCGAAAACTCGTAGTGAGGGAACGCACCCCTCCCCCCCCGCCTGCGCCTGGCCCCTACCCTGACACGACGCACTGTACGACATTCGGGTGCCACACTTACTGCAGCTTCCGCTTCTCCCGTTGCTTATGTCTCGGGAAATGCGCCGAGGACTCCTGCGGGCCCTGTGTCCGTCTCCGAGTGTGCCCCTGCTTCCACCCCAGCTCTTGCTCCAATCAACTCTCCCATGGAATTCCGAAACCTTCACCCGCTAAGCGAGGCGTCGACGCAACAGCCAACAGCCAGCGACGCCCCGGATGACAGCGGAACGCGCCTAGTCTCTGCCCTTGATTCCGAAGCCGCTGATAATGGCTTAAGAGCGGACGAAGCCCGCGGTGCCCGACAGAAAAAGAAGCCTCAATTCTATCAGGCTTAAGTGAAGGCCAGTAATTTGTCTGTGAAATAGTCAGTAACAGCCATGTTTTCACCGTCATTTTTCCCCTTTTATAACATCACAAACACAGAATTTCATTCGTTATTGTCTGCTTCAGAAGACATATTACCTTTACACATCTTGAATAACATTATTGCTGAACCTTTTGCCGCATCTGCGGATCCACATAATAATGATCCAGACGATTTTTTACTTAGCATGGAACATTACAACAATCCAATATGTAATTACACATTTCCAGATGATGGTATAACACATAACAATTCTAAGAGTAGTATGTCAATATTAGGTTATAATATTAATAGTATACCTGAAAATCTTGAAGAATTCATTAATCTGAGTGAAACTAAACTCTCGGATGATATCGAGGACTTATATGATATCCTTAATTACTGTAAATTTACGCTTAATGGGTGACGTGGCAATTTATGTAAAGAGTGCACATAATAGTTCAGTTCGCAAGGGACTAACAGTCAAGGAAACCTATATGGAAGCACTTTTCATTGAAGTGAAGAATGGAATTGGTAAAGACAACATTGGTGTGATATATAGATGGCCTAAAACTGACTTCAAATTATTTATTCGTAAACTTACATGTCTACTGAACAGTATAAATAAAGAAAAAAAGACAATTCATATAACTGGTGGCTTAACATTAATTTAGTGAAGCAGGCTGACCCTCAAGTGCTTGAACTGACTTACGTCTTTAATGAAAAGATTTTATTCCACTTAACAAACCAACACGTGTTAACAAAGACTCAGCTTCGCTTATTGACCATATATGGTCAAATTATATTATAAATAATATAATTAATGTGCATCATATATTCACAGACATCCAACCACTTTCCAGTTTATGCTTTGTTCAAATACCAGTCTTCTCTTCCATCTACAAGTATAATATCAGTTCAATATAGAAACCTCCTATCAAATGCTAAAATCAGCCAGTTTGTCAATTACCTTCAAGGAACCCCTCTTTGCACTCAGTGACGTAAATTCAGCTATGGGTAAGTTCGCAAGTATGCTTTCAACTAATTTAAATGAATTTTTCCCCTTAAAATCCAAAGTAGTGAAAACAAAATCATTTGAAAAACCCTAAATAAACCATGAAATAAAAGCCATGATCTTGGAAAAGAACAAATGTCAACGTAAATTTGCCAAGCATTCTATCAGATTTGGAGAACAGTACAGAGCAATACGTAACCAGTTAAGAACAGCAATACGCAATGCCAAAGCATCATATTACAGAAACAAACTAGATAGAAATATTGGTAACACTAGAAAATCATGGGTGATAAATTCCATTCTTAATAAGGATGAACAAAAAGATAGTATTACTCATTTAAATGTTAATGGGAAAATAATTGATAACTCCCTTGATATTGCAACCACTTTCAACACATATTTCTCTTCAGTGGGAAAATATCTGGCAGAAAATATTCCTGATATCTCTGACGTCCACAGTAGTTACTTGCCAAACCGTCAATTTGAAGCGATCTCCCTGAATGAGAATACTACCTCTGAAGTAACAATAATAGCGAATAAGTTAAAGAATGGTATAGTGAGTCTTGACGAAATTCCAACCATGTTGATAAAAAAGATTATGCATATAATAGCACCTTTACTAGTCTATATTTTCAATATTTCCCTTACCACAGGCATATTCCCGGACATACTCAAGCTAGCAAAAGTTATCCCTTTTTGTAAAAATATCGATAAAGGATGCATAAAAAACTACCGACCAATTTCACTATTGTCTATTTTCAGTAAAATTCTTGAAAAAGTGGTATTCCGCAGACTTGATGAGCCTTGTATGAACCAGGATATACTAACAGATTCTGAATTTTGCTTCCGTAAGGGCAAGTCAACTGAAACTGCGACACTGTCATTCACGGATTATATACTCAATAAATTTGACGACAAGGAATTTATCATAGGACATTTTTTAGATCTCAGCAAAGCTTTTGACACTGTGAATCATGCCCTGTTATTTAAAAAAAAAAAAAAAAAAAAAAACTTAGACACTATGGTATAAGAGGGAAAGCACACGAATGGTTTGAGTCATACCTCTCAAACAGATCACAATTTGTATACTTTAACCAGCACAAGACACAACCTTCCAAAATATCACTCGGCGTTCCTCAGGGTTCAGTTCTGGGTCCTTATCTATTTCTGAGATTCATCAACGATATCGTAAACTGCAGCTGCAACTTAAAGTTTACAGTCTTTGCAGACGACAGCAGTTTGTGTATCAGTGGGTCAGATCTGATGTCTCTTGTGCATATTGCAAACACAGAGCTCCTTCAAGTGAACATCTGGCTAAAAGTAAATAAGCTTACATTTAATGTCATTACATATTATTTAATCGAAACAAGAGGTTGCCTGAAAATATTCCAGCCCTGAAAATAAATAATCAGACACTTAACCAAGTGACCGAAACAAAGTTTTTGGGCCTTGCCATCAACGACAGATTAAATTGGAGCAGTCACATTCAGAATATCAACAGCAAAATTAGGAAACAGTGTGGTATTTTAAACTTGATAAGAAATAGCCTCACCACAAGGGCGCTCAAATCATTATATTATTAATTAGTATATCCATTGTTAACGTATTACCATACTGTGTGGGGCGGGGACGCAAGGAACAAAGTACTGCCGCTCGTCATATCTCACAAAAAAGTCTTACGGCGATGTCTAATCTCAAAGGACTTGACCACACTAATAATGCATTCAGACACCAAAAGATTTTGAAATTCTATGACGTAAGTGTATATTGCAGTGCCCTGTATGTTTTCAAATCCTTACATGGCTACAACACTAACAATCAAAAATGTATTATACGTTTTAATGGCAATTATAATTTGCGAAATGAATTCTTACTTCGTCTGCCTCAATCTTGATCTTCGCAGGCGCAAACTGCTATATCATATAGGGGGGCAAGCATATGGAACGAGCTCCCCCTTCACATAAGAAATGCAGTGTAGCTTCCTGTCTTTCAGAACTCACTAAAGCAGCATTTGTTAGCACAATATAATCAGTCAACGAGATCTTTAAAAAAACTAAGAAATTGTGTAGAATGCTACTCCATGGTTATGTTATTATATGAAGTGTTTATCTGCTTTTATTCCTCATTTTGTTTAACTAGTATATGATTAAGAATAATAGCGATTTTATCTACGATTGAACCTATTCATATGACTTTAATTGACTGTTTTTTTTTTTGTTTGTTTGTTTCTTTCTTTCTTGCACATATAAATTATTTGATGTATTTTACAATTCAAATTCAGTACTCGAAAACCTGGCGGACCCAGTAGCCTCGATGCAGCGTAATAGTCCATTGACGAACGCCCGAGGGCAAGGCAGAATTTCATCTCATCAGAGACATTGGAGGCTACAGAAGCGTGTTGCATGGCTCGACTGAATGGCAATCAGGATTAACACCTTTCCTTGGTGCGCAGGGCTCGGACACTGCTGAGAAGGGACAAGGAACAGTTCATCAAGAACCTTCCTAAGGAGGTTGAAGGTCATTTCTTGGTAAATGACCTTCACCCTCCCTACCAAGCCCTGAGAAAACTGAACCTCAAGCCCTTCTTGCAGATGACTGAAGTCCACTGAGTGAATGGACATAGCTTCTCAGATCATGCTTGGGTTCAAAACGAATATTTTAAGCAACTATAACAAAATATCTTTGCCAGATTCACCCATCAGCGAGGAACCTCCCATAACAGACATTAGGGAGGCTATCTCTAAGCTAAATGATGGGATGCTGCTCTTGATGCATACAGCAATAAGTCGGGGCTCTTGGGCCTAGAAATCTCCTGGACTAAGACCAAGAACCAGGATTTGGGGGGGCCTTTTAGGGAAACCTGTTCAGTTGATATATGCTTGTGGTGAGGATATTGAAATCACAGAGTGCTTTTCATACTTTGATAGCATAGTCCATGTCTCTGGATAGTCAGACCAAGAAGTCAGTAGGAGGATTGGCCTGGCAACAGGAGCCATAAACTCGATCAACATGAGTATTTGGTACCTATGTCGGTAGCTATGCAGAAGGACCACGCTACTAGTCTTCATGGCCTTAATGCTGCCAGTTTTGCTTTGTGGAAGCGAGACCTCGACGTCCAATAGACAGCTACACTGTGAGACCGGCGTTGCACCTGTTACTTGCATAATCCGGAATCGCCAATTCAGACTTTTTGGGTACCTAGCTCGTTTCCCTGTGGGTGATCCTGACGATCTATATATGTATACACATATATGATAGGGTCAAAACATCTCAAGGTGGTACTCATCTGGCACAGGTAAACGATATATTTATATATGCGTTCATTTATTTGAATTCCTTTATTTTCCCTTTTTCCCTTTCCCGTTTTCCTTTCCACTCGCATTCCATCTCATCTGTTTTCAGTATTTCGTTCTCTCTCTCTCTTTCCCTCTCCCTTTCTCCCTCTTTTTGTTATTATATATATATATATATATATATATATATATATATATGTATGTATGTATGTATACATATATAGGTGTGTGTATGAACCGCCTATCATACCACTGCTGGACATAATTCTCTCTCAATGCATTACTTTGGTACTCACTTCTACGTTACTTGCGTTTGAGCTTTCAAGGCGATATATCGTTTTCACTCCATGAGATCCTGCAATCAGAACGGAGGTAATTTGCAGCTGGTCCAGTACTTTAACCAGTGCACCATCCAGGCGGTCACACACACACATATATACAGACATATACATGGATATATATATATATATATATATATATATATATATATATATATATATATATATATATTATATGTATGTGCATAATATATGTACATAATAAAAAAAAACATATGTATATATGTGTATATAGCATACATACATATTCATATGCTATACATATAAATATATGAATGTATATAGATGAAGATATATAGTGAGATATAGCTATACATTTCCCCTGAAATGCTAATATTTATTCAGGGTTTCATTTGTAATACCTCTTTTTGTTTGTTTGTTTGTTTTATTTTGTTTTACTGAATCTCGTATCGTGGTTTAAATGACGCAGATTAATTAAATTAAGTTCGGTCGAAAATGAATGCGTCTGGTCGCAATTTTACAGTCTGCAGATCAAAAGATGGCAAGTGGTGGATATACAAAAGTTTATATTTTCACACAAATATATCATAATCAAATCAAATTAAAACCATATAGCAAAGATATAAATGTTATTTTGAAGAAAATAATTATAATTATAACTTATAATTCATCGAGTAAACTCCCAGTAATTTGATTAGTATTACCTGAAAGTAATATATAGCTGCAGATTTGCATGCCTCAACTGCAATATTTTAAGTCTACATGAAAGGTAGACTAAGTGTACCTAATTAAGTCAAGCGATGCCTAGGAAAGGCGATTACTAGAACTGATGGTCAAAGCCTGACATAAATTGGACACTAGAACCACATTGTGGCATTGATTCATTTATGCATGCAAATAATATTTCCAAATATAGTGCAAAAAAGCTTCTCAATATCTGCCCTCACCCCTTGCTTTCAAACAAGTTTCCATTCTCAGATAACAGTATAGACATGGAGTTTTTTTTGTGAGTTTCCCTGCTATGAATTTGAGTGAATAGCATATATTATCTTTGCCTTTTAGCATACCAATATAATCCTAGGTATCTGAGAACGGAAAATAAAAGGATGATAAATAGGAAAAATAAAGCTGTATTGAAAAAAAAAATACATGAAAGATCTGTAGATTCTGAAATTTGATTAAGTTTTTTTTGTGAAGACTCGAATATATAACCACAGACTGTAAACAATAGTGGCCATCTTTATAATACTACTTTCTTCGTAATAATATTTACTTTCTTCGTTTTAAGATTTATGCATTATTAACTTGAATATGTTAAATTACGGTATATCTATTATAGATGAAACTTTTGAGTAACTGATAGGGACACCTGACATCTCTGTACTCTTTTGGCACACCGTTTGTAAAATCGCCTCCCATCTGCGAATGAGGACCGAGAAACCGTTCATAAAATAATTATTTGGATGTTTTACCTGTTTTTAACTAATAGTGAGTCATTGTTATACATGCGTGTGCACTCATAAACATACATACACAAGCACTATCTCGTTAACAAAGGTTATTTGAATATATCATGGATGTACTTATACAAATCTATCAAAATTTTCCCTCTATCCTTACTACTCTCTTTTCTCTCCTCTTTCCTCCCATCTCATTCCCCTCTCCTTTTCCACTTCAACGTGGACGCTCATTCGGGAGAGAGGGGAGGGAGAGCTTCACACACAAAACTGAATATCCTATCTAGGGTCTTATTACATTCACAGGACTGAAGACGTTTTGTATATTTGCTTCAGTTTTGCTTTAGACTCTCTTTTATAAGAGAGGGCTTTAGTGGCACC
>NC_061857.1:26505907-26515907 GCF_019202785.1 Penaeus chinensis
ATTATTTCCATCAGCATGATTTTTTCTGTCATTGTCATTATCATCATTATCGTCATCATTTTCATTTTCAAGAAAATCTTTATCATCTTCACTAGCTATTTTCATCATTATTATTTCTATACACATTATTGCCTCTATACTAATTATTATCTTTATGCTAATAAATGCGATGACTATTATATTTTTCTTTTCTTACCATTTTTCATCCAAATCATCATCATCACCACCATCATCATCATGATCATTAAAGTCAGGATCATCATAATCATTATCATCAGTTGCACTTTCATTTAAAAAAAAAAATCCTCTCTAATTCTCATTACCATGAATATGATTATTATGATAACCGCAATGACTAAACTTTTCTACAAGCTTGTATCGCTTATATTTTTCCTCTACGTATCTCTCCATTAATTATTATTATTGTTATTATTATCATCATTATTATTAATATTACCATTACTATCTTCCTTTTCTGCATATTTCCATGCTTAGTTTATTTTGTTGTACGGTTGAGTGCCTAGTTAGTGTTAAGCACTTTGCATGCCTTCTCGCTTACAGCTGCCACCGCTAGCTAGCCTGGTGCGAAAAGGGAGCAGCTATGCATAAGACTCCCCTGTCAGCTTATAGCCTCTCCATCATCAAGACTTCTGCAGTGCCTCCTCGTGGCCACCCAGGGAAACTAGGTACCTTGCGGTCCTAGGCTGAACTGTGGATGCTCTTGGAGCAGCAGGAGGTACGGAGTCATGGCCCACCTGCATGTGGATACGCCCTGGTTTCTACTAACTCCTGCCCCCGTGCCCCCTGGGTTTAATGGGCGGCTGTGGGGAGGCAGGCCTTGCCAGTCTGCTCCCCCGAGATAACCACTGACAACGAAGCATATAGTTGTTGATGCTGGGGGGGAGGGGGCTAAAGTCCCTCCCACCCAGCAAGAACGGCGGGTTGTGGGTCCCTATGGGTTGGCGACCGCTAGGACTCGGGTGGGGGGAGGGGATTGCCCGTCATCCCATCTGGGTCCCAGCGGCCGCCAACCTGGCGTGATGCTTGTGGGGGAAAGCCCCAGGGAGCCTTGCAGGCGGATTATGAAACCTGCAGCCAGCCAACCTTCTCTATATGAGGCGGTGTCGGTAGGGGTGGCAGAGGTGGTGCCCAGGCCGGAGTAGCTGCCCTCGATAGTAGAGGTCACTCCAGTCAATAAGTGTATTATGGTATTAAGACTGAAGCTTTCACTTGGCTTCATGTCTCTTATTGCTGTATACGCTCCTACAGATGTATATAAACTTGAGGTGAAAGAGATGTTTTACGCCAAACTTGCATCTGTGGCAGACAGTTATCCTCGGTGAGATATTCGTATTGTTCTGGGTGACTTCAATGCGGTATCCGGCTGCAATCAAGCTGGCTATGATATGTCTGTCGGTCCTCGTGACTCAGGAGCTGATGCTGACAGCAAGAATAGCCTCATTTCCATAACTTTGCTAGGTCCCAGAAATTGAGGATTTCTGGTTCCTAGTAACAGTGTTCTGACCCGCATCATTGGACTTGGTACAGTGATACAGGTAGTGTGGCCAAGGAGATTGACCACATCCTCGTTAGCACTCAGTGGAGGATCCTCCAGAGCTGCAGGGTGTATTGAAGTGCCGAGTTCTGTGGAACTGATCATAGATTAGTTGTGGCTACTCTCCGGGTCCACTTTAGAACCCCCGTCGCCCAAATGAACACCATAGGGTGTTTCATTTGGAAACATTGAGGGAGGACGAGTGTGCCTGGGGGTTTGCTGAGGCTATTATTTGACATCTCACAGCACTCGAGGGCCTGACAGACCCTGTTCTTATGTGGGATACCTTCAAGCATGAAACGCTTGATGCAGCTCAGGAATCCATTGGTGAACGCCCAAGAACAAGACAAAATTCCATCTCGCAGAAGACACTGGAAGCCACAGATGCTTGTCATGTGGCTCGATTGTCAGGGGATCGCAACTTGCACCGCTCTCTGGTGCACAGGACTAGGTCACTGTTGAGAAGGGATAAGGAACAGTTTATCAGTAATCTTGTAGAGGAGGTCGAAAGCCATCTCTTAGTAAATGACCTTCGTCCTGCCTACCAAGCCTTGAGAAAGTTGATTCCAAGCCCTCCTCACAGATGACTGCAGTCCGCTCGGCAAGTGGCCAGATAATCTGAGATCCTGATGGGGTGCGTGTGCATTGGGCTGAGTATTTTGAGCAGTTGTATCAGGTTGATCCACCAACAGTTAACATGAATGCGGGTAAAGTTGAGATTCCTCTACCAGACCCACCCATCAGCGAGGATCCACCCTCCCTGACTGAAGTTAAGGGGGCGATCTCCAAGCTGAAAAGTAGTAGAGCAGCAGGTGTTTGTGACATCCCAGCTGAATTGTTAAAGGCTAGTGGAGAACCTATGACAAGAGGCTTGCCTGCAGTCCCATCTGCCATCTGGCAGACTGGTACCATTCCCCCTGACCTGCTGAAGGGTGTGGTCATCCCTCTCTGGAAGGGGAAAGAGGATCGTCGGGACTGCAGCAATCACCGAGGCATTACAATACTCAGTGTACCAGGCAAGGTACTCACATACATCCTACTGAGACGTATCAGAGACCCCCTGCTGAGGCATCAAAGGCCGGAGCTATCTGGATTCACTTCACACACACACTAGACTGCATACTGGCGCTTCGAGTCATGAGTCGTGAGTTTGAACATGAGCTGCTTGCAGCCTACATTGACCTCAAGAAGGCGTTTGATGTGCATCGCGAATGACTCAGGAGATCCTGAGGGTAAGAGGAATTCCAACAAGGATTGTTGGATTAATAGCAAACCTGTATACAGGCATTGTAAGCGCTGTAAAGTGTGGTGGGGGCCTGTCGAGCTTCTTCCCTGTTAGTTCAGGCATGAGGCAAGGCAGTGTTCTTGCACCAACACTTTTCAACACTTGCATGGATTGGATACTGGGTAGAGCTACTGTCCAAAGTCACTGTGGAGCAACTCTGGCCAATATCAAGGTTACAGACCTTGACTTTACTGATAATGTTGCCATTCTGTCTGAATCTCTGGAAACCCTAGTGGTGGCTCTTGATGCATTTAGCAATGAAGCGAAGCCACTGGGGCTAGAGGTCTCCTGGACCAAGACCAAGATACAGGATTTTGGGGGCCTACTAGGAGACCCTGTGCAGTCAGTACGTGTTTGCGGTGAAAACATCAAAGTCACAGAGAGTTTTATATACCTCGGTAGTGCAGTTCACGACTCTGGGCTGTCAGACCAGGAAGTCAGTAGACAGATTAGCCTGGCAGCAGAGTATTTGGACCAAGCATCGTGTTTTCAAGGCCCTGATACTGCCATTTTACTATATAGTAGCCACTTGGCTCGATTCCCGCAGGATGACCCTGCCCATCAGGTTGTCTCTGTCCGTGACAACCCTGGGTGGAGGAGGCCTGTGGGACGACCGAGAAGGTCGTGGCTTGGGCAGATCGGTCGTGAGGTACTAGAGATGGGCCGGGCCCCTGCCTGGCGGCTCGCCACGAGGGACCCTCGTAGGTGGAAGCAAAGAGTGGATGCGGCTATGCGCCCCTGCCGGCGTTACCTCCCAAATGATGATGATGATGAGTCTCGCTAGTGTGTGATTTCATTTTGTGCTTTTGCTTTTACGACTTGAGCCTTTGCTGCAATGAAGGAAAACATTCTCTTTCCTTCCTATTTTTTTTCTTTCTTTGTTTTTTTTTGTATTTGTATATATCCTCACCTATAAGCGTTATCATTGTAATAATTTTTATTTTAAGGTTTTGGTAAGGAATATAATCATTATTCCTTCCTGTGTCAAATTTCTACATCCCTTTGTTCTACTTCTCTCTCGCTCGTACGTTCATCCTTAGTTTCTCTCTACCTCTTTCTCTCCATTCCATATGCACTCTCTTTATCCCATTCCCGGTCACTATCGTTGTACCTCTTTATTTTTCTTATAGTTTCTAATATTCACACACATCTCTCTCTCCCACTCCCACTCCCTTATACTTATCTCTCCCTCCCCCACTTCTCTCTACCTCTTTCTCTCCATTCCATATGCACTCTCTTTATCCCATTCCCGGTCACTATCGTTGTACCTCTTTATTTTTCTTATAGTTTCTAATATTCACACTCACCTCTCTCCCTCTCCCTCACTCCCTCCCTCACACTCATCTCTTTTTCTCTCCGTCTTCTCGCTTTCCCCTCGCACACAATACTCTCCCTCTTCATCCCTCACACACACTTCTCTCCCACTCCCTCTGTTCCTCTCCCGTCCTCTCACACACCTCTCTCCCTTTCCCTCTCCCTCCCTTCACACACACCTCTCTCTTTCTCCCTCCCTTCACACACAACTCTCTCCCTCTCCCTCTCCTTCTCCCTCCCTTCACACACACGCCTCTCTCCTTCTCCCTCCCTTCACCCACATCTCTCTCTCCCCCTCTCCGTCTCCCTCCCTTCACTCACAGGCCTCTCTCCTTCTCCCTCCCTTCACACACATATCTCTCTCTCCGTCTCCGTCTCCCTCCCTTTACTCACACGCCTCTCTCCCTCTCCCTCCCTTTACACACATCTCTCTCTCTCTCTTGTCCCACAGAAACCTCGATAATAGACCACAGCCCAAACAGCAGTTCCAGGAACACTTACGTGCATCTGCAATCAAGCTTACTGCCTCTCGCTGTCATGCCTTGCAGAGAAAAACTAATTGCAAAGTCTCGGGAGAATATGGTGTAACTTTTACTTCTTCTTTTTTTCTCTCAGTTTATTAGTTTATTATGTTTATCATTATTATTATCATTATTGTTATTAATATTTTTTTATTATCACTGTTATTATTATTATTATTACTATTACCATTATTATTGTAACTTCATTGTTATTATTCTTAATGCGATGATTATCATCATTGTTGTGATACCTTATTATTTGTTTTCATTATTGGTATTGTTATTGTTGTTGTTATTATAATTGTTATTATTATTATCATTATTATTAGTAGTAGTAGTAATATTATTATTATTACTATAGCTATTATTATTACTATTATTATTGCTATTATTATTACCATTATTACTGTTATCATTATTATTACTTTTATTATGATTGATACTGTTATGATAGTACTAATGATTATCATTATTATTATCAATACTATTATTATTATAATCATCATTATTGTTGTTACTATTATTATTATCATTATTATCATCATTATTATTATTATCATTATTATTATTATTATTATAATTATTATATTTATTGTTTTTATTATCATCACTAATTTTATTATCACTGTTTTGAATGTTATCATTATTATTATTACTATTATCATTATAATTATTTTTATCATTATCTATATTATTATAACTATTATCATTATTGTTATCATTATAATTCTTATTGCTATTACAATTGTTATGATTATCATTTTATTATCATTATTACTATCATTATTATCGACATTGTTATTGTTATCATTATAATTATTATCGTTATTGTTATTGTTATCGTTATAATTCTTATTGCTATAACTATTGTTATTATGATTATTTTTTTAATTATCATTATTACCATGATTATCGTTACGCGTAGTAGCGTTAGTAGCAGTACTATCACTATCATTTTGTTTCGCCATATACATCTGTGCCTTTAAGATATTTCGCCATTTTCCCCGTATTTCATCGCCTGCGTTATTGCCATTCCCGAAGTATCAATAAATCAGAGAAAACTCGATACATTTGCATATGAATTATGACAGGGCGAAAATAAGTGAGATATAAACTCATTTATATTCGGAGGAACACTTAATAATATTTGGAAGTAAAATCATAGTGGTGTATATATATTGTTTATGTATATAGGTATATTCATGGATATATGTGCATTGCGTGTATATTTGAGTGTGCGTGTATTTGTATATATTTGTATATATTTGTATGTGTAGGGGTAGGTAGTTGTTTGTTTGTTGGGTAAGTGTGTATGCCTATGATTTGTTTTTAAGTGTGTATGTATCTGCTTATGCAAGTATGCATCTGTTTGTGTTTGTATGAATATATGTATACATGTATATACTTATGAGCATATACATATATGTATGCCTGTGTTATTTATGTGCGTCTGCAGGTTACATAAACCCTTTCAAAACCCAACCTCATTACTACCAAAAGTGAGAGCTACAAATAAACTCCAAGTATCAACACAAACCAAGCTACACACAAACGAATGGAACACAGCCTCTGACAGTCCTCGTGGAAATAAAACTTTTATTAATCCTCTGAGGTCGGCCTCCAACGTGTAGTATTTTCCTGTTATGTAAAAACTCTGAAATGCGATGTCAGTTATCAGAAGACTGAAAATATCCGTTGACGCCAGCATTACCTTTGTAGTAAAAATAATGATAATAATAAAAGATTAATAAATTAAAAATAAATCATAGGTATATCCACATAGGACCTTATTTAAAATGGACTGCTTTATTCTATCTTTTTTCGGTTCTCTAAAATAATAAAAGTGACAGAGAGAGATTGAGAGAAAGAGAGAGAGAGAGATTAAGAGAGAGAGAGAGAGAGAGAGAGAGAGAGAGAGAGAGAGAGAGAGAGAGAGAGAGAGAGAGAGAGGGGGGGGGGGGGGGGAAGAAAGAGAGAGAGATTGAGAGAGAGAGAGAGAGAGAGGGGGGGGGGGGAGAAAGAGAGAGAGAAAGAGAGATTAAGAGAGACAGACAGACAGACAGACAGACAAAGAGAGATAAACGACAAACAGACAGACAGACAAAGAGAGATAAACGACAAACAGACAGACAGACAAGCAAAACCAAGCCGTGTGAACAACCCCATCTCCTCAGCATTTCCCTAAGAAGACCCCAGACGGAAGGCGAATAATTTATAGCGAGGGAGAAGAATATCTTTTTTTTTTTCAGAAGGGGTGGGGGTGGGGGGTAGGGGGACGAATGGAGCGGCTGTCATGGTACGAATGGCTTTGGGCTTTTTAGGCTTAGAGGCTTAGCTTGTCACGGAGATACAGTGTTTGTGCCTAGGTGTTGGGGCAATGTGTGTTTGTTCTATTTCTGTGCTTTGTTAAAGTGTTTGTTTATGTTTTTTTTTTTTTTTTTTTTTTTTTTTTTTTTTTTTAGATATTTTGTTGATCTTTCTTCTTCCAATCCGTTCCATTTTTGCTTTTTATTCTCTCTTTATCTTCTTCTCCCTCCCTTCTCTCTCTCTCTCTCTCTCTCTCTCTCTCTCTCTCTCTCTCTCTCTCTCTCTCTAACTCTCTCCCTCCCTCCCTCCCTCCTCCTCTCTCTCTCTCAAATTTGCATCTCATCTCTCTTCGATACTGAGGTACATAAGATAACGTACTTAAGAAACTTTACGAAATATGCATGCTAATGGTCGGAATTTACATTTCCAGTACTCATTATGATAATTTCTACTAGTTATAACAATCGTAAACTTACTGCTGTTTTTCCTGTCATTCTTTCATAACTTTCTTCTTTTCGCTTCTATCGAGATCTACTTTTTTATAATTTCTTTATTTGTAGTAGTATCGATAGCATTGCTATAGTTAATATCATTACTATTGTCATCATTATTTTGCTACTGCTATTGCTATTACTATTAACTATCATTACTATTCTATCATCATTATCCTCATCCTCATCATTGTTATTTTCATCACCATTATCATCATCATTATCATCTTCATCATCATCATCATTATCACGTCATTCCATTCCATCTTACGAAGAACAATATGAAATTAACCCGTTCGCGACAGGGCATGTCACGTACGTCCATGCCATGCCCACTGTGAGTTTACTTGTTTAATTGGTTTTACACATAGATGGCTACACTTGTACTAAGGCACCAATGAGCCAATTATTAATGTCATTAACATTATTGTGAGTATAAATATAACTTTCCCCATCCATATCATTATCAACATTACCCAACAACATTAACTTTTCTCTACAAAAATGCCTGTCTCGCCCGTCTACACTTTTCTTTAATTTACGAAAATATCTTATTTTGCTATTACTTATGTTTACAACGTTATGCTAGTAATAATGTTTATAATAAAAATAATCAAGGAAAGGTGAAACCAGGTAAGGCAGAGCCATCTATGTGTAGAGACATTTCACAAAAAAAAAAAAAAAAATAATAATAATAAGCAAAGCATTTTCCCCTTTTTTTATTCATTTCCCCCGCAATTATCAGTGCCATTTTCAATACTTTGCAGATCCTTTTCATAACCACTCTTATAATAATTACACACTTCCTCAGAGTCATCATCATTAATGCCATTAACATTATTGTTAATATAAATATAACTATCATTATCAACATTACCCAACAACATTAACTTTTCTCTACAAAAATGCAAGAAACTTTATCCAACATCTTTATCTCTCAAAAATATTCCTTTCCCTTTTTATTTCTAACAGTAAAATAACCCACACGAAATCCTCCATGAATTCTTCAATTAAATTATTATTTCTTATTATGATGATTATCGTTTTTTTTTTTACGAAGGATGATCACACACTTTCAGTCTTAACTACTGCAGATACTTGTGAGGACAATTATGTACGTAATTATGGGTGACTTTACGAGACTCATTTCCATAAACATTCTGTGGTCGAGCGCTTTTTGGATTCATTCACTTGGGAAAGTTATATTTATTGCGTGAGGAATGTCACGACACGTCTGGGAAATCCAGTATTCGGTGCGACTCACATTTTTGATGGTTGATATATTAACTCCTTGTCTATGTTTATATCTGTTTGTCCTTACCTCTATCTATCTTTCTATCTGTTTATCTGTCTTTCTATCTGTCTTTACTTTTGTTTATCTTTCTCTCTATCTGACCTTATCACTGTCTATCTTTCTAGCTGTCTTTATCTTTGTTTATCTTTCTCTTTATCTGACCTTATCACTGTCTATCTTTCTAGCTGCCTTTATCTCTGTTTAGTTATATATGCACCCAGACACAACCCAGCCAATTTTCTTAATTAACAATCGTTTTGCTATGAGAAAGTCCTATTGTGTTATGCTACAGACAACCTTCAAATATGATAGCACACAATTGACAAAATAATCCTATTTGAATGATTACGTTATAACAAAATAAAACGACGAGTAACACTGTTATGCTGAATCAGAAACGTATTGTCATGAAATAGCATAGGATTTTGCCATTGCATAACAATACAAAAAGATAACATCACAGCGGGCGGAATGGACAAAATTGTTTAGCAGGAGATGAAACGGTTAAGATGAAAGCCGCCATTATGTTCCAATTGCACAGTATGATTAACTGTATAAAAGGGAAACGCGAAATATCAACAAATTATTTTTGGTTAATTCATGTCTAATATTAAAATCAACCAAATGAATAGAGTTTGTATTGTATTCATTACATATGTTTTCGATGATTGTAAATAATACAAAAATATTCATAAGGACATTGCAATGCTTCTATTCTAAACATTGTCAAAGCTCATACTGGTGATGAATGTATATGCCATTTGTAATTAAACTATTATCCTGTACCGTTCACGCTGATATTGGACGTTAAAAAAACAACAAAAGAAAAAGCAAAAAAACAGGGGAAACAAAAATGAACGAAAATTAAAGTATTATTATTATTTTTTTTTTTTCCCCCTCTTATACTTTCCGCCTTCAAAAAGAACACGAAAAGTAGATGATGACGATGAAGAATAAAAAGAAGAGGAAGAGAAAGGGGTAAAGAGGGAGAAGAAAGAAAATAGGAAGAAGAAAATAAGAAGATGAAGAGGAAGACGACGAACATAATGATGGCGATGAAGAAAAAAAAAATACAAAGAAGACGAAGAGGAAGAAAAGAAGATTAGGAGGAAGACGAAGATATATACGAAAAATATGAAGAAGAGAAAGAAGGAGAGGAATAACAAAAAATAAACAAACAAATACAGCAGCTATAACAAAAATAAAATAAAAGATACGAAGGAGTTGAAAAAT
>NC_061857.1:26523407-26528407 GCF_019202785.1 Penaeus chinensis
TTTATTCATTCATTCACTTTTTTGGAGTGTGTGTGGGGGGAGGGGGGAATTTTAGTTGTTGCTGTTGCTGTTTTAATAAGAATTATCTTTTTGTTTCATATAAATGGAAGAATTAAAGGAGACTACATTAAGTTCTTTTACAATCTATTCCATTGTCTATTTTCCCTTATTCTCTTCCATCATGTACTGTATTTTCTCATATTTCCTTTTATTATCAACCCTGTCATGTTTTATTACATTGTTAGTTCCACCCCTCATAAACCTGTTATATTTATTTCAATTATTAGTCCTCTCGTATTATATTTTATTATCTATCTTGTCACATTCTACTCCATTATCTCCCACTCTTTTTGCCATTATCTGTATTCTCCCAGGTTATTCCCTTATCTTTCCAGTTCATTCCATTTTTATTCCTCTCCAAATCCATTCCATTATCTCTTCTCTCAAAGTTCATTCCAATTTTGATAGTATATTTCATCATCAGTCCTCCCCCATTCTATTCCATTATCAAGCCACTTAAACTCCATTCCTGTCCTGCTATCCATTAACAACTCTCTGAAGTCCATTCAATTATCAATCACCTCCTGTTTTATTCCACTATCAATCTTCTTTTCTATCTTCTCGCATTCTATTGCAATATCAGTCCCCTCACACCCTATTGCCCTATCAACTCTCTCCCTTTCTGCCCCATCATCAGTCTTACCAAAGTACATTCCATTGTTTATTTTTCTCAAAGTCCATTCTATTGTTTGTTCCTCACAAATTGCATTCCATTATATGCTTGATTAATACATATTGATGATAGAACTTTGATAAATCTGCCGATGCAGTTCAACACG
The DNA here is from genome assembly GCF_019202785.1 of Penaeus chinensis. Classification (NCBI taxonomy): domain Eukaryota; kingdom Metazoa; phylum Arthropoda; class Malacostraca; order Decapoda; family Penaeidae; genus Penaeus; species Penaeus chinensis. Next base: position 26,524,247 of record NC_061857.1, read on the forward strand.
CGAGCATCCACGGACCGAAGGAGATCTTCATCAAGAACGGCTCGACCATCAGACTCTTCTGCGTCATCAACACTCACTCGGAGAACGTGGGGGTCGTCAGCTGGTACCGAGACATGAGCAAGCTGGATTACGACTCTCCCAGGTACGACCACTTTTGCGCGAGAAAGGGAAGGTATTTTGGTTGTGCTTGGGTACGACTTCTTCCTCTTATGTGTATATGTTTTATGGGTTGGGCGCGTGGAAGGGGGAGGGAGTTTTGTGTGTGTGTGTGCATGTCATAATGGGAGGAGTTATGGGTACATATGCGTGTGTGTGTCCAAATACATGCTTAAGAGAGAGAGAGAGAGAGAGAGAGAGAGAGAGAGAGAGAGAGAGAGAGAGAGAGAGAGAGAGAGAGAGAGAGAGAGAGAGAGAGAGAAAGAAAGAGAGAGAAAAATCTGAATAGATCCCCGCGTCCAAATATAAAAGCCCACATTATGAATCAGACCAAAGACGCCTCACCACCCTCTCTCCCCGTCCTTCACAGGGGCGGCGTGAGCGTGGAGATCGAGAAGACGCCCGAGAGGACCACTTCCAAGCTCTTCCTGACAAGGGCGCTGAAGGGGGACTCGGGAAACTACACGTGTGCGCCGCAGTTTGCTCAGGCCGCTTCGGTCCTCGTCCACATCGTTAACGGTAAGGAACTCCAAGTTTTAAAAAGAAAGTGGAGGAAAAACCTATGTCTTGTTATAATATAGGGTTTGTTTATCGATCTTGGTGGATATCAGCTTGCGTACTACAGATTGATAGATAGATGAATGTATAAATAGACACACGAACAAGCAGAAAGATAAATCAACGGACAGACACAAACGAAGACAGAAAACAAATATATACACGCCCATACTCCCCTCTCCCCCCCCACACATACACCCCCACCCCCTACCAACCCCCCAGGTACAAACCCCAAACCACATAAATACACAAATACAGTCAGCCAGTCATAAGTCATACAACCCAGCATCCTCCTCTCTCTCCCTCTCCAGGCGAAGAATCGGCGGCGGTGCACACGGCCAGCTCAGCGCATCTCGAGTGTAACAGGTTCCTTCTAAGTAGCTCCTTGTTACTGGCGCTTCTGCTCCGTGTTCGGCGGTGACACACGTGAATAAGTAAGTAACACAGGTCGGGCCATCGCCCTGAGGGATCTGTCGGGGCCTTTGGTGAGTGTTTGCAGGTCTGGGCATGTATTTGGAAGGTTTTCTTTTTTCTCTGATTAGAACTTTTTTTCTACATTTCATCATACTTTTATTGTTATTTCCCCTCAAAAGAATCTTTTTTTCTCCTACATCGTCCTTTTAAGATTTTTTTTTCCACTTTCCTACCATCAAACTTTCTTTTCCTACTTTGCATTCAGAAGACTTTTTCCTCCTTTCTTTTCTCATAAGAAAATGTTCACCTCTTTCCCTCATAAATACTATTTCCCCCTCTTCGCTCTCGTGTTTTTTGTTTTTTTATCTGTCTGTTTTTTTTTTTTTTTTTTTTTTTATACTCTTTCCTATCTTGCCTTTTTCTCCTATTTTCTCTGGTAAGAACTTTTATTCCTACTTTTCCCTCATACGAGTTTTTCCTCTATTTGTCCCCATGAGACCGTATTTCCTCTTTGCCCACACACGAGCTTTTTTCCTACTTTACTCCCATACGTGTATTGCCTCGTTTCCCTTCATAAGACCTTTTATTTTCGAAGATCCCTTCATTAGAGTTATTCATTATTATAATTCTCATATTTTTTTCCTCCTATTTTGCTCTCATACGAACCTTATTTCCTGTTTCCCCTCATAAGTTGTTTCCATATTATTCATTCATAACAGCCTCTCCTCATATAATAATCACATACCATTGTTTTCTTCTTACTTCCCCCTATAAAAGTTTCCCCCAACTTTGCCCTCACCTTCCTTTCTGATAATTCATACATTGTACAAGTCACAAGCCTCTCTCAGACATTCTTAAAGCTGACATTCCATCAGCGTTAGTCCTTGTCTTTTCTCTAATTCAGTAATCCAATTCCCCCGAGCGCGTCTGCCCCTGAGAGGAGGCCGGGGCGATGGCAGGACGCGAGGCCTGGTATAATGAAGTGTGAAAAGGTATTCATAAGATATAATAAATAGAGAATGCAAGAGTGAGAGAGGGAGGTTGGGGTAGGGGGATGGAGGGGGGGGGGACAGGGCGATGGCAGGACGCGAGGCCTGGTATAATGAAGTGTGAAAAGGTATTCATAAGATATAATAAATAGAGAATGCAAGAGTGAGAGAGGGAGGTTGGGGTAGGGGGATGAAGGAGGGGACAGGATCAATAGAGAGAGAGAGAGAGAGAGAGAGAGAGAGAGAGAGAGAGAGAGAGAGAGAGACAGACAGACAGACAAATAAATCAGCAGAGACCAAGAGAGGCAGACAGAGACAGACAGACAGACGGACAGACAAATAGGCAGAGACCAAGAGAGAGACAGACAGACAGAGAGAGAGAGAGAGAGAGAGAGAGAGGGAGAGAGAGAGAGAGAGAGAGAGAGAGAGAGAGAGAGAGAGAGAGAGAGAGAGAGAGAGAGAGAGAGAGAGAGAGAGAGAGAGAGAGAGAGAGAGAGAGAGAGAGAGAGAGAGAGAGAGAGAGAGAGAGAGAGAGAGAGAGTGAGAGAGAGAGAGAGACAGCCCCCTTATGAAAAGTACGGAAGGGTACCAGAGATGGAAAGGACATTAGCGAAGTCGAGAGTAGTTAGACAGTGTATTGCTATTTCCTGGAGTTCGGGTTTGGAGGAGAGGGTGTTGGGGGCAGGTCATCAGGGACGTAGACTACATGGAATGGAAATGCTACGAGCGGAATCGGATGTGTGGATGGCATGAGGAGGTTGGTTCTAATGGGGATAGAACGAGGCGCGGATGCGGGGAGGGGGAAGGGGAGGGGAAGGGATAGATAACTAAATAAATGGGTGAAATGAAAGAGAGAGAGGGAGGGAAAGAGAGACAGACAGACAAACAAATAGGGAGAGACCAAGAGAGAGAGAAGGGGGGATATATATATATATATATCATATATAAATAGATATATGAATAGATAGAGAAAGAGAGAAAGATTGAGAGAAGGGGGAGGAAGGGAGGGAGGATGAGACAGATATAGTAGCTAGATAGGTCAGTGGATAGGATAGACAGACAGGCAGACTGATAGACAGAACGATAGGTTGGTAGACAGATAGCCGGAGAGAGAGAGAGAGAGAGAGACACAGCGACACGCAGAGCGAGACAGACAGACAGGCAGCCAGATAGCGAGCGAGGGAGTGTGACTGTGAAAAGAGGCCGAGAAAATGAAACAGAGAGAAAGATGAAAAGGAAAAAGGTGTATTGAGAAGGAGACAAAGCCTGGGACTATCCTCCGCTGGGATGCCAACTTTAAGGAAGGAGTGTGAGAATTCTGACTATTAAAAAAATGAAAAACAAAAATCCCATACATGGCCATATCTAGCATATATCTAAGAAAACAAACTATATAATAAGACAGAATTAATCAAAACTTGAATTGATGGGGAAGCCAAGTTGTCAAATAGAGAGACAGGAGGAATAGCAGGAGAGAGAGAAAAAGCGGAATATAGACGAGAGGGAAGGGAGTGCCAACAGGAACAGCAGAGGAAGAGAAGGAATACGAGCAGAGTGAGAATGGCGGCCGCGAAGTTGGGGAAGGGCGGAGAAGGGGCGGAGGGGAAAGGAGACGAGGAAAGGCAAGCCGAAGGTAAGGGGAAATGGAAAACGGAGAAAGTAGAAACTGTTCGTAACTTTGCACACATTCAATAAACATTCACACACACATGTGTGTGTGTGTGTGTAGAAAAATAGATACACACACACACACATATGAATAAATATATATATATATATATATATATATATATATATATATATATATATATATATATATATATATATATATGACAGACACTTAAAAAAAAGAAAAAAAAGAAACATCATTCACGAGACTTCAGGTTTGCAAAGCGACAGCGAAGAAATGCAAGATTTACGCAAAACTGCAAAGTGGAGAAAGCTATCAGGCTCGTGGGAAAGGGAGAAGTGGCAGTTATTCTCGATGTGTTGAATGACCTGACTGTAGCGTGGAGAGAATTGGAATGAAGTGAATTCTAGTTTG
>NC_061857.1:26540907-26553407 GCF_019202785.1 Penaeus chinensis
CAAAAATCTGAAAGTCCAAAAAACTATAAATGGCAGTGGAATTCATGTATCAGGCCAGGTAACTCACCTCATCTGAACCCCTCAAAAGCGCAGGGAACGTCATGAAGACCGAAGTGCAAGCACAGCAAAGATCTGCTGGAGTCAATGAAGAAATTACCGGTTCACATGGATGCCTCCTAGTTGTCAATCGTGCTGAACCCATCGTAAAATGGCTACAGATGATTAGCAGCAGAAAGGAACAGGATCAAGTACTATTTGTTATAAAAAATAAGTAATAAAATAAAATTAAATAAAAAGTAAAGTAAACAAACAGTTCACGATTTGTTCTCTCTCTCATGGCAATATATATATATATTTTTCCAGGCACTGTATACACACACCCACACACACATATATAATTGAGTTCGCTGAAAGCTCTTCAGCCTCCCTCATTTTGGCTGTTTCTATATCTAACTACTTATATGTTTAATTACCTATCTATTTAACCGTCTATACATTCATAAACACACACACACACACACACACACACACACACACACACACACACACACACACATATACATACATACATACATATATATATATATATATATATATATATATATATATATATATATATATATATATATATATATATGACACAAACACAAACACAGTAACGTGTACACAAAGATGAATGGAAAATAGCCACAGTAAGAAATGAAATTGAATCTGTGGCTGTTTTCCTTTCATATATATATATATATATATATATATATATATATATATATATATATATATATTTACCTCTCTGTGTGTGTATTTATGAATGTATAGATGGATAGATAGATTGGTAGTTAAACTGAAAGATAGCTAGAGATGGAAACAGGCACACAGAGACAGGGGGCTAATGAAAAAGCCAAATGAGGGAGGCTGAAGAGCTTTCAGCGAACTCGATTACATTTACACTCTATTGCAACTACTAGAGCAATTTAATTTATTCATTGATTGATTTTCATTTCATCTTATCAAAGGAAAATTCGTTTTGAGCTTCTGTGTCTTTTTCTTATAACCGTGTGTACTTTACTCTGATTAACTATTCTGTATGTAATGAAGAGTGCCTCCTAAACCTCCTAATGTGCGCGGGTGGCAAGACGTCAATGCCATGCCCACTGTTATAGATTTATGTATTGTCTTTACATATAGATAGCTCTACAAGTGCTTAGTCACCATGGAGTCAACTATTAGTTTTACTTATCTCCTATGTTTACCCCTTTCCTTCATTTTTTGAAAGCTTCACTTTTATTATTTTATTGTCTTTGATGTTATTAATATTTTAGTAACAATTAAGTAACAATTATAATATCATTAAGAATGATAACAATGTTAATATTAGTAGTATTGGAAAGAAAACGCCTTTTCCTTGGGAAATCAGGATCGGTCACCAGGGCTACTGATAAACTCTTTGCTGCTGAGCACACGTGGAGCCATCTGTATGTAACAAAACTCACTACAATCTAAAGGGGACAGTAAATAAGCCCGCTGACATTGGGTTAATACGTAGGTTGTTCGTTCACTGTATCTGATTGGAACGCTTTCAGGAAAGATTCGTGTTCTGTTTCCTTTAAAACGTTAATATACCTGACTAAAATTATTCTTTATGCTCCATTGCTATCTGTGGTTTCGCTATGTCCCAGCACTCATTCTATTGTTATTGTATAATTGTTAAAGGAACAATAAAAATTATAATTACGGTAATGATAATAATAATAATGACAATAAAGATAATTACCATCTTCATTGTTATCATTATAATTATTATTATCATCATTATTATTATCATTATAATTATTATTATCATCATTATTATTATCATTATAAATATTATTATCATCATTATTATTATCATTACTATTACTACTACTACTTCTACTACTGTTGTTTATTCTGTAATATTAGCAGTATTCTTAGTGCATTATTTATATTATTAGCATAGCCTTTCTCATTGTCATTATCATCATCTTTACTGTCATAATTAGTATAACAATCATCAATATTCTTACTACTAATACCACATAATTAGTATTATTATGATATTTTTTTACATTAATTATAAACATTTTATTATCATTATCATAGGTTGTACTATTAGCTCCTTCAAGACCTGAGGTGCTAGTTAGTATGTATTGGTTTCATAATTTTAATAATTATAAGTCGTTTAAATATCATCGGATAGGGTCGATCGGGGAGGCATAGCTCAGTGGTGGAGCGATGCCTTTGCAATCGCAAGGTCCTGGGTTCGCGCCCGGCCGCCGAATCAGCTGTGAATGAGCTCTGATGTGCTGACGTCAGCATACTGGGGTCAAGGTCGGGACGGAAAGGAACTGGCCATCCTACCGTATTATCCCGCGGCTTAGTAAGCATGTTTCTCTGCGAACATGTCCCCTACGGTCACATGGACATGGGGCCAACTTTGTCTTTGGTCCCTCCACGTAACTGTTCCATCTGATTATCAGCAATCTATTATTTTCTTACTTTTATATGTTGTCCAAAACCCCTCAGGACACATATCGTTAAACCATATCAATTTGGTGTATCCATTGTACACGTCTCGCTTTTAGAAAATATTCGCTTTCCAGTGAAAAGTCAGCAAAGTGAATTATTTACTCCATAGGTGAGTATCCGTAAAGGTAATTCTAAATTTTCAAAATAAGCAACAGCAAAGTTCATGATTTACTCTCCAGGTAAGGTTATTGATTAACATACCAGGTGAACATCAGCAGGGAAGCACCAGTAAAGGCCTTTATTCAATTTTCAGGTGAGTATCAGAATAGATAATTATTCACTCTGCAGGGAAGTGCCAGCAAGTTAATGATTTACATCTCAGGTAAGCATAAGTTAATTTAGCTTTTCATCTTCTAGGTAACCTAGTCTATTATTCACCTGAAACTTGTAATTAAAATGGCGGATTATAATAAAATAAACTTTGACAACTCAATACTTTGAGCGGCTATATCTAGAGAGAGAGAGAGAGAAAAAAAAAAAATTAAAATGATCACATCGAAATCAATGATACATGCCTACTCAAGGAGTCTTGCTACTTCTCAGAGAAGGTGACGCCCCAGCCTTCATGTAAAAAGCCCCGTAATAGAGGAAGCAGCATCGTTTCCTCTCTTAAACAAAGATTTTATAATGTGTCTAGATATCAGTTCAAGTTACGTTAAACTTCAGTAAGTTTATTTACCACCCTGCTATCTGCTCAGGCGTGGGCAATCGTGATTACAATTTTACATATATTTGACATAGTAAGGTATTCTGTGACTATTATAACTGTACATGATAAAATCAAAATATAAATCATACATCATACAAAAGAAATATTACTTTGATACGCTTTTGCCACTGTGTTTACATAACACTGTTATTTGCTTACGGCAGTTTTACATAGTAAATTTAGGATATAGTACGACGCACTCATAACACGCAGTTATGTACACTGCTGGTGGAATGAATCGACCCTTTGATATTTTACTAATTGGGATATTGAGCTTTGTAATATACATGGAGATTTTGTATATCAAAGGAAGAGCCTGTGTATGACTAGTAACGTCTGCTTGCGTGATTTTATGTTACAGTTGTTTTGGGAAATCTGAAAGATACAAGAGTTCCCTCAGGGCTTTGGCTCAAATATGGTAGAGATAAATATTATTGTTTCAGAAATGGATGGTAGGATTAGTTCAGACCTCATGTTCAATATCCTTGCTGTTCTCGGGGCGCCGAGGATAATCCTTATAGCTTCATTTTACACTACCTCCAAGCTATTTATTTGATTCCTTACACTGCAACAAGTGTAGTGCATGGTAGTCTATAACTGACCTTATAAAAGACAAGTAAACAGTCTAGCGAGCTTAACATAGATGCCGTGTTCTCTTCCGACAAGAACTTTCAACCGTTCCAATCTCTCCCACAGCCTCTTCTTCAGGGAAGGGATCAGGTCTGCATCATTTACGTTCATCCCGAGACGTCAAGCTCCTGGTCACCTATGCGAAAAGTGAGTATAGGTATTATACATGGGTTGAGAACCATTGATTTCTCAGTGGATATGACTAATTCACACCCTTGTTGTGATTTTGTCGAGAGTTATTTGCATCCTTTCTTGTGGTAATGCTCTGACACATATCATCATAGTATATAATGGATTCACCATCCCCAAGTGGAATATCTGCCACCAGCTTGTGCATGAGGACATTGAACAGCACAGGGATAAGAACGCCTCCCAAGTTCAAAAGATTGTGAAGTGGAACTTCTCACTCCCCTGAACAAGACACTTGCGGATCCGTTCGAAAGATACATAAGCTTACTAATTGTTCTAGGATAGCTTCTCTGTTTGCAATGTCAAAAGCCGATCAAGATAAACAGCGTGCTTCTCTGGATTAGAGCTTGAAAAGTACTCTGCAAAGCAATGTTGTGTGCTACGTCCCGGTAGAAATCCGAACAGTCTGTGAGATAATATACTTTGTAATCTATCTCTATCTGGTCACAATTATCCTTTCTAGAACTTTGCACACACGAGGTTTGTGAAATTGGATGGAATTTATCAGTGTTTGATTTCGGTATAGCGATGATTAGACTGCGCGTTCAGGGGCCAGGCAAAATACCTTGTAACTCAATCTGGTGCAACATGGGATTACCAGGTAACTAAGCTATAAGGCAGAAGACACTATACGTAATTCCACCCACACCTGGGACACTTTTATTTTGATCAGTGCATTATTCAGTTCCCCCTCAGCAAAGTCTGAAGGGTCGGTGTCAGAACATCTCGTTACTATAGCACTGATTACCTCTGTTACAAGCATGCTTCTGACGCTTCCATGCACAGGATCCCTTCCTATTACATAATCTAGCCTGCCTCCCCCCTCCCTCCCCCCACGTGAGTTTCTGTCTGTATCATATACGGTCATATATATATTGTCCACAAAATTTCAGAACATTTTCATAGCACTGACTGTCTCCAAATGTATAATGTCTAGCATTAAAATCTCCCATGCATATTGCGCCGTGAAATAATTTGAAAATTTCTACACCTTGCAGAGAGAAAAACCTAGATGCTTTTCGAATATGTAAATGCTGATATTACACATTATTGTCATCAGAATTCTGCACCAGCTTATGCGTATGGTCAATTGGGCTGTCATCCCTGTGTTCTACTAATTCTAGTAGCGGTTATTATTTTAGTAGCTGATGTGAAGGGCCCTTGTAAACAGATAACGTCAACATTATTGTTATGAATATAGTACAGCAACTCATGAGTTCTACAGTTGACATCACGTATATTCCATGAAAGAAAAGTAATTGTTTTTTGTCTCCCATCACACACTATGATTAGCAGATTTTTGTTTGATGAAGCCCTTTAATCTGCATATTTTTGTGTACATCATTACATATCTGTGTTGCATCTTGTTTATTTACACCGATTCTGCGCGCTTTCCTAATATTGATATTATACAATGTAATCCATACCTGATATAATTTTCTGAGTGATGTCCCACAGTTTGTCCATTTCTTGCATATCTTTGTCGGCGTTACATCACTAACATCATTAGTAAGCAAATTTTCCCTGTCTACTACCCGATCTCTTTTTATTTCCATAACCATTTTTTTTTTCTTTTAAATTCAGGAAGCTCTTGTCTGATACTTCTTATTTCCTCAACCAATAGCTTGTTCTGTTCACCGTTGGATGCTTCTGTGGCACTGTTGGGTGAGGTGTGGCTGGGCTGGGCATCGCCACTCCGCGGTCGATGGGTACGGTCGGGGCAGGGGGGGGGGGGGGTGCCCGTCACAAATTGCGCTTTGCACCCAACGCAATGGTGACGGTATCTTCATTATAGTTGTCCCTCTTGTTGTTTCTTGCAGGGCAGTCCTTTGCCTGGTGAGCTTCTGCACAGACAATCTCTGAGCATCACGGTCGAATGGAGCTCGGCTGTATGTATTTTCCAAAGAATTGGTACTCTTTAGGTGGCGGCTGCTCTCCGCTCCATAAAATGATAATCTGTCTTTGCAAATCCTCCAAGCTTTTAAAATACCTGGAAGATGCAGTGCTTCCTCAGCGGCAGCCTCCTTCGGAAACCTGGTAGCCAGGTATTCCCCGAATCTTTTGATTTTGGGCTGATAGTCGTCTTTGTTCCGGAGAGAAATCCTTGCGAAAGTGCCATTAACCATCGGGGTCACGTAGTTTTGCTGTTCCCGTCGTACGTAGATGACGCATTATGTCTAGCGGACCTTCCTCTCAAAGGGGCGGCAGCTGGCTGACCTCCCTCATCCACCTGATTTTATCTACATGTCATCCGGAAAGGCCAGTCTAATGTACCTGTCCCGGGGAGCGATGGGTTCGCGTTGTTAGGTCCTTTCTCCGGTTACTTTCTCAGTCATATGCTGGTGTCATGCGATGTGGTCCTCACTGCCTTCCCCCTCGTCTGAACGAGTTGAAATCCCTCGTCATCCACATCGGGGTCGACAGGCGAAACACCGTTCATATCCCTATGCTCAGTGAAGTCAATCCTTCCCATAGGGTGGATGGTAGTTGGTAATGTCCCCTTCCACCTCCATGATGAGACATCGAGGAGGTTGTTGTCCGCTTCTGAGGTGATTAATTCCCTGTGGTCGGGCGCGGGGAGGGTGCGAGGTCAAGTACTGTCACACATACATTCACCAGGGCTCGCCAACGTTCGTTCGTACAGTACCCTATTACTCTGGCACCACACTCAGTATTTGTAATTTTTACTAAACACTGTTTTTTTCTAGGTGCCTTAACCATAATATCCGATACAATTCGGTGAATGTACACCCACCCACACACACTACACACACTAAGGACAATCCAGGTCCTTGACGTTACTAGGCTTTAGATTCGCAGATGTCGTTATCAATTTCTGATTAGGCTGGCATCATGCAGCCAATTCCACACCGTTACCATTAAGACATTTTAAAAGGATTACAAGTGCCTTTTTTATTATGTTCTGTGCTTATCAGCAGATTTTTTTCTTTTTCTTTTTTTTCCATTTATTATTACTAAAGGTCGTCTGTCCATGTACCTTTTCCTTTATTATCTACATCTACCTTTCTACAGCCAATCTCTAAAATTATGCTAATCCTTTAATTGGAGATTCTCGTTTACCCAGGCTTATCGCAATGGCATTCTATAGGGAATGGAGATTGATGATTTGAAGCCCATGTTCCTTGAAGAGTGGCAGTCGAGGCAACGTGGTTAATGTTACCTATTCATTACCATAATTCAGGCAATCTATTTGGAATTACTTAATTATTCACAATTAAAAGAATACTCTCATGTAACGTTATTATCACCATGATCAAAATAATTAACATTATCTTTATCATTATTATTATCATTTTTACATACAATATACATTTATATATGAATTTATAGAGGTTTACATACCTATACACTAATTTTTTTTTTTCTTTATGGTATGAAAACCATGTATGAACCGCGATGAGTAATGAACTTCACATTAATTTTAACCATTATACATTAACCATATTATATATCTTTTAATGCTAACAGTTTGCATAGAAAGGGGGGAGGGGTATGACCGAATATTTCAAAAGCGACAGGAAATTGAAAAATAAGTCTAGGACCTTTCAATGATCTTACGACCACTCTATCTGTCCCCCAATTTCCCCCTCTCACCATCCCATCTCCCTACTATTCCACCTTCCCCTTCCCCGCCTCCTTAGTCTTATTTGTCCTTTCCCTCCTTCTTCCTCTCTTTTCTCCTTCCCCTCCATGTTACTCTCTTTTCTCCTTCCCCTCCATGTTACTCTCTTTTCTCCTTCCCCTTCATGTTCCTCTCTTTTCTCCTTCCCCTCCCATCCCGTCTCATTTCCTCTCACTCTCCCATGCCCTGTCATTTCCCTCCGCCTATCCTCATCCTTCCATCCTCTTCTCCTCCCAAAACCCCTTTTATTTGCCCTTCCCCTACCAACCCCTCTCTTTTCCCCTATCACTCCAATCCCCTCTCATTTCCTTCCCTTCCCCACCCACTCCCCTCTCATTTCACTGCCCGTTCTTTCATATCCCCTCACGCAACTTCCTCGACCACACGCAACCCGTCTCTCTCTCTCTCTCTCTCTCTCTCTCTCTCTCTCTCTCTCTCTCTCTCTCTCTCTCTCTCTCTCTCTCTCTCTCTCTCTCTCTCTTTCTCACTCGTTTATCCTCTTTACATCGGCGTCGCGTCCTCCCCCTGTCTCCGAGTCATGTTACAGTCGACGAGCGGAGGACGAAGCTATCAGCCGTTGAGCGAAATTAAAATGGAGGTTAATGAGTTCTCTTTCGAACAGAAGAGGTCGAGGACTGATTTGTGTATGTTGTGTGTGTGTGTGTTTGTATATGTGTGTATGAGTATTTGTATGTAGTGTTTGTTTGTGTGTGTATGAGTGTTTGTATGCAATGTGTGTGTGTGTGTGTGTGTGTGTGTGTGTGTGTGTGTGTGTGTGTGTGTGTGTGTGTGCGTGCGCGCGCGTGGTTTCATCAACATATTAAAACGCATTTCTACTACTACGAGTAAATTTACTTTAACAAAAAAAGCAATAAAAAAGAAAATACACTATTTAGTTCCATCACGGAAAGTAAACTAACATTTAGAAGTATAGTATAATATATTCATACATTTATAGAGATCCGTTGATCTCAGCATCAACAGATGCCTTAATGTTAGTAATATCATCTCCACTTTTACCAGACATAAAGATATATAAATCGATATATATATATATATATATATATATATATATATATATATATATATATATATATATGTGTGAATAATTGTGAAGGTAAATCACAAACGAGATTCCTCTTAAGGCAAAGAGACAAAAAGGAAAGTAAAAGCGAGACAAGGCAGAGCTCTCCACGTAGGCAGCGGAGTGGAGCGAGAACCAAATCTGAACAAGTATAAAAGCAGTAACGTGTGTTTTGTTGCTCCCTCTGTGTGTGTGATTGTTGGTCAGTGTTCGAGAGTTGACAATACGACGCTGTTTGTAGTCGCTTCTGCTGGGAAAGAGGATTCCCGGAAATTGTGTGTGTGTATATATATTTATATATATATAAATATATATATATATATATATATATATATATATATATATATATATGTGCAGTATGTGTATATATATATATATATATATATATATATATATATATATATAGAAACAGAAAGAGAGAGAGCGAGAGGGAATGAATATAGATACATATATATATTTTTATATTCATATATATATATATATGTGCGCGCGCGTGTGTGTGTGTGTGTGTGTGTGTGTACGGGTATGTGTGTGTGTGTGTGTGTGTGTGTGTGTGTGTGTGTGTGTGTGTGTGTGTATGTATATATATATATATATATATATATATATATATATTTATATATATATATATATATATATATATATATATATATGTATATATATTCATACATAAATGTGTATGTGTAGGGTCGTATTCTAAGAATACTTTACTATTTACACAATACAGTGTTTTATACTGTATCAGATCGATCAGTGTGATTTTGTTTTCCTAAGAAAAAATAGTCGAGACAGATTTCAGAAACTTTTGTTCACGAAGCTTAAACCAAGTGAATTCTGTGTTTCATAGAGGTTTCTGAAATATCGTATTATTGAAGAACGAACAACTTTGCAGAACCAGAATGATTGTCTCAGCCTGATTACGTTGTTTTCGTGTCGCTCCCTCTCAGCTTGAATCCTCTGTCTTTGGTCCCAGAGGAAGCGGGGATCATCGTCCAAAAGGAGCTTAAGCCCCGAAGGTCCTTGTATTTATAGCCTGATGTGCCTTGAGTGTAATCGTTCTCTTGTTCGAGTTCTGCCATTATTGCTTTTGCTTTCTTTCTTTCTTTTTAATGGACATACATCAATATAAGGACTGAATTCATCCTCTATCTTTCTATCTAATTTAATCTAATGTATCTATCTATGTATGTACACATGCATTTATATAATAACCAAAGGTGTCTAAGGTTTCAAGACTGTTATTATCCGTTTCATAAAAACGAATTCGAATGAAAACAGTTAAGAGTCACATAAAAATTAAACGTTTCTTTATACTTAATCATAAAACTATGAAAATAAGAGTGAGCAGAATAAACGAGAAAACATTTGAGAAATAATAAAACGAGGTAATTTTCGAAGTGTAAATTCATTACTTAATGTAACATGATAAACCGTAAAGAGCTGCTAAGCTATACTTCAGTTGTAGATTCCGGATTGTATATCATGTATAAGTAATGATTCAGGAAGGAAGAATTCGAGCCTGTTTGGTAATGTGAACAGGACTTAAGTATCACTGTTAAGGAAAAGGTTGTTTTCAGTTAACGGTAAAAGAAGATTAATAAGACGCAGGCCAGTTGGTATTTACTTACCAAAATATTCAAGAATTCTGTGAGTATTCTGTAGCATATCTGGTGTCAAGCCTATTGATGATGTATAAAGATACAATGTTTAAAGATAAGTTAGAGGAAGAAAGGGTCAAAGCTAACAGTGTAGTTGTTTCTGGAATCTATACTGAATCCGACTGGAGGGATTAATGCTCTAGACTTTTCATGAAATAGTTCAGAAGAAAATAAGCCCAAGTTACGTTATCGTGACGTTATGTTATATCCTTAATAGCAGATGGAATTAGGGGAAGCTGCCGGGGTTTGTTATTTAAGAGTTGTAAGAAGAATATTTGTTAGAATATGTTGTCAGAATATTCGTTTTTACATTGAATAGACTAAGATAAGTTCGTCATCAAATAGCATACGAGTGGAAAAATAATGATTCCTCTATTAAAGTGATGAGTAGCTTAATATGTATGCTGGAAATTATTGCCTCATTTTACAACAAAATAAATCTACTAAACTGTAAGCGTAACGTCTGAACGGACAAACAGACGGTCAACTTTAAAATTAATATTATTGATTATATTATCATTAGTATTAGTGTTATAACAATGATAATAATAATTACAAAAATATTAATGATTGTTATAAGAAAAAATATTATTCTTATCATTTATTATTAATCTTTTTTTACCATCATCATTATTATTATCATTATTATTATTATTGTTATTATTATTATTATTATTATTATTATTATTATTATTATTATTATTATTATTATTATTATTATCATTATTATTATTATTATTATTATTGTTATTATTATTATTATTACTATTATTACTATTGTTATGATGATCATTATTATTATTGTCATCATTACTATTATAGTAGTAGTATTAGCATCAATATTATCATTATCATTATCATCATCATTATTTTTTAATATTATCCTTATTATTATTATCATTATCTTCATCATTGCTATTAATACTACTATTATTATTATCATTATTGTTATTCTGATTCTCTTTATTATTATTATCATTATCATTATTATTGTTATTATCATTATTATTGTTATTATCATTATTATTATTATTTTTATTATTATTTCCGTAATTTTTATTTCATCATCACTTGTATGTGTATGCTCACCCTATACTTCCCTAACATATTTATCCCACAAATGAACACCCTTTCCAAATCTGTAAACCGCTCTCAGATTCTTCCTGTATAACAAGTAGTAATTGCCTTGAGGTTAGTCAGTTTGGCAAAGATTCATAACCCGAACTTGTTAACTATAGTTACTTCCCAAAGACGATATTAATTGGGGTTATAGCTTTTTCCTCTTGAGAACTTCCGTAACTTTGTTCATTACAAGCTCACCTGCCCAGGCAAAATTAAGTTTCCTGAGCCTTTAAGGATCCCCAATCATACAACTTAGAACTTAGAGGCTGGCTCGCTCTGAGGTTTCTCATATTGCCTTCTGAAATGGTTCGAATCCTTTGTAGGGTATTCTGGTTTCCTGTTTGGGATGCTAGATATTCTGTCTTCTCTTTGAAGTTTTCTTTTTTCTTTTTTTTTCTTCCTCTTCTCCCGTTTTATTTCTCTTCCTTTATTCATCTCCCCAGCAGTTTACTTTCTAACTATCCCTCGCTCTTTCTCTCTGTCTTTCTCTCCTTCCCTTTCTTTCATTTTCTCTCTCTCTCTCTCTCTCTCTCTCTCCCTCTCTCTCTCTCTCTCTCTCTCTCTCTCTCTCTCTCTCTCTCTCTCTCTCTCTCTCTCTCTCTCTCTCTCTCTCTCTTTCACCCACTCTCTCTCTCTCTCTCTCTCTAATTGTTCCTCCTGCCCTCCCCTTCTCCCCCCTTCCTCCTTCTCTCCTCCTGCCCTCCCCTCTCCCTCCCCCTCTTTCATTCAATTCTCCCTCCTCGTCTCCTTCCGGACAAGAGCGACATCAAGAAGCATCCAATCGATGGTCTGGTTTCCGGCGCGGTCTGCAGGGATAAAATTAGTTGTTATTTTACGGGTCAATTAAAAAAGTCTAGAAAAGGGAGAAAAACACATTTTGTCGCGGAGATTTCTTGGTGTTCTTTCAATCCGTTTTGAAAA
>NC_061857.1:26580907-26583407 GCF_019202785.1 Penaeus chinensis
ATATATATATATATATATATATATATATATATATGTGTGTGTGTGTGTGTGTGTGTGTGTGTGTGTGTGTGTGTGTGTGTGAGTGTGTGTGTGTGTGTGTGTGTGTGTGTGTGTGTGTGTGTGTGTTTCAGAAAAGTAAAAGTGGAGGCACATGCATGCTAAGCCGCGGGATGTGGCCGGTTCCTTTATACCAATACTCGCTAACAGATGAGTCGACTGAAAGGGGCGACCGGCCGGGAACCCGCAACATGGTGATTGCAAGGCTAGGGTTCTAGCTCCGCGTTACCTCATTTATATATATATATATATATATATATATATATATATAGATAGATATAGATATAGATATATATAGATATATAAATGTATATAATACACACACACTCATAGTGTAAATATATATATATATATATATATTTATATATATATATATATATATATATATTATATACATTTTTATATTATGTGAATGTCTGTTCTTATACCTCTCTAATATACTTTATGTGTATGTATATACATACATGTATATTATATATATATATATATATATATATATATATATATATATATATATATATATATATATGTATATATACACATTATATATACATATATATGCACCTGTATATACATATATATATATATATATATATATATATATATATATATATATATATATATACATATACATATACATATAAATATATATATATATATATATATATATATATATATAAACACACAAATATATATACATATATATATATATATATATATATATATAAGTATATAAATGTTTGTATATGTAGATACCTAACACACTGCGTATATGCACACGATATATGTATATATATGTATGTATATATATGTATATATACAAGAATTAATACATAGAAAACTAGTCTGGAGACCAATAAACAAGCCGGCGCGAGGCCCAACTCCCAGGAGAAAGCAAATAAATTGTTAACCCAATAGACAAACAGGAGCGAGGGAGCCGCCGTGCCTTCGTCCCTGCCTCGCCGACCGTCCGTTTCAGGGGAATAAATACACGCTGTTTCAGGGCCGGCGATTCTCGGCTCTGCATTCTGACAAAGAAGAGTTTTTCTCAACCGGTACAGTAAAAGAAGTGCTTGTCTATGTATGCGATGTGTTTGAGTGTTTTGTTTGTTGTATGTGTAGAGTTGTACCTGTTTGATTGCTTCTCTCTGCATACGTGTGTGTGTACACATATATACGCATATTCATATGTACGTATGTGATATGTATACATATATATGTATGCATGTATGATTGTATATGTGTGTGCGCGCGCGCGCGTTTGTGTTTTACACACACACAAACACACACTCTATGTGTTGTTTCCTGTTTTTCATTTACAAACATTAGGAATACAAAAATAAATAGTTATATAATGTTATAAGTGAATGTTTGCGAGAGTGACACAGATGGATACCCCTCATCTTGTCATTTATATAGAAATTATTGTGCAGAAACCCCTTTGGTAAGTAAAGAAAGGCATGAAACTGTGAGGCAAGTAAAATCAGCAAATCATCTGTCTCAGGAGCTGCGACCCCTTTAAGAAGGGCTGCTACCTCCAACTCCCGCCCTGAAAGAGAAACATCCTCTATGTATAAAAACTAGGATGGGACATGGCGTCGGTCTGAAGGAAGGGTACAGACTATTATGTATATCTTGAGACGTCTTTTATGATAATCGACTAGACTATACTTCACGCTGTCGGAATGTGCGGAGGGTGAGGACACAATGATGCACCACATTCCCGCTTTTACATGGAGATGGCGGCGAGGGTTTAGAGTGAAACCTTCTGATATCTGCGGGGGAAATACAGTAACCCATAAGACTCTCCTTGAGGTGTGCCATATTCAGGGGTTGCAGCACGCGAAAAGAACATGCGGTAGGTGTGGTTAACGCTCCGGCACTCTACACATAAATAGCTGGCTCTCATACATTTCACTGCATGTTCTACTTCTTGTCCTATCTCACATTTGTTTCGATATTCTTCATGCTTTCCCCTACAGTCGATTGTAGGGTATGGAGGGTTCTCCAGTAATAAAACCTGTATATACCAACGGCAGGAATAGAGAAGAATATCAGCATCACTTCCGTCGCGGTCCGTCAAGTGCAGGAATTCGAAACTCGCCTTTTGTCATTCCATCCGTAAAGTTGCTTCCACACTACGGGAAAACATGTCAAACCCAGACTGGTAACCATATCACATACAAATTTTAAAAAAAGACCGAAAATAAGTCAACGACAAATGAATGTTTAAATATCCTGTGTGAGTTGCAAATAAGCAAATATTAAATTGTTTCCAGCCTGCTTGTTATACGTATACGATTAAATCTCCGACACGTTTTACTATAGTGTTGACGTACCTTTTCTGCAGTTAACAACGAAGGGGAGTCAGAAAGACACAGACATCTCTCCACATGCAGGAGAGGCTTCTAACCGCATCACTTCGTTACAGCAATTCGAAATC
>NC_061857.1:26618407-26625907 GCF_019202785.1 Penaeus chinensis
TAATTATTCGCGCGTGCGTATTCAGTTATCTATCTGCAGTCACATGCAAATTAGGCCTGTTAAGCAACTTCAGCTCCGCAATCACATGGAATATTTCCGACAGAACGTGCAATAGTAATATGCGAACGAATTAATAGACAAAACACAAGCAGAATCATAATATAGATCATCCTATCTACATTTATAATGTCGTATCATTTTTTTTTTTTTTTTTTTTTTTTTTTTACACTGTTCGCTTTTCTGTGGTTTCCTTTCCTTATCCCATTCCCTTGTACATTAGATTGAATCGTTGCCCTCCTTCCAATTGTAAAACATTTTGATGTTTCTCTTTTGCATTGTACTTCATATTAATCATGCTACTGTTCCTAATCACAGAATTAATACAAAACCCTAACGCTGTTTTAATCAAAATCCTCTGAATGACTATAAACTGATGTACAGATTATGAGCTCATTTACCTTGTGG
The DNA here is from genome assembly GCF_019202785.1 of Penaeus chinensis. Classification (NCBI taxonomy): domain Eukaryota; kingdom Metazoa; phylum Arthropoda; class Malacostraca; order Decapoda; family Penaeidae; genus Penaeus; species Penaeus chinensis. The sequence goes on from NC_061857.1 coordinate 26,618,873, forward strand.
AATATGTACTGAACTCTTTGTCACACTTAAATTATAGTTTAGGTTTGATTTGTTTTTTCTTTTATTTCTTGTTTTCTTTTCCACTTCTTTGCATTTACTGTTTTACCTCCTTTGCTTGCTATAGAACCTACTTCATTAATCTAGCCGCAAAATTTGTCCCTCCATGGACTGAGCCTCTGCACTAGTTCCTTCCACTGTAAAAGCTAGTGCATTATGTGAAATAAGGGTTAATTCTCTCGACAATGCATTCATTCTTGTTACTAACATTTTCCCCATAACGTGATATAGAATTCCTGTCATCAAGGTTACCATTTAAATCACATGTGGGTGGATGATTCTTTTATCTTATCTACGTTCATGTCTTCATTCGTCAAACTTTTGCATATCAAGCTCGGGTGCAAAAAAAAAACATCAAAGGTATGTCTTGAATACCACGGTAAGAGTGGTGCTGATGAAAGATAATATCATGAATATTCTCTGCGTCTCCGTAACTGCCTTGGGTAATAGAGTTAACACTTTGTACTCTTCTTCCTTCACTTCCCTTTAAAGCAGGCACTTCTCAAATACGTCCAGCGATTTAAACTATCGATAACGCTTCAATATTTAGTGACTGTGGAACGTGAGAAATGTCCTTTGGTATTCTGAATAGCAGCCTGAAAAAAGCAGTGAAGATCATAGTTGATAGGCAAGAGCAGTCCTTTTATCTAAGATATGCTTGCAAGTACACACACGCACAACCACAGACACAGATATATATGTACACACACACACACACACACACACACACACACACACACACACACATATATATATGTGTGTGTGTGTGTGTGTGTGTGTGTGTGTGTGTGTGTGTGTGTGTGTGCGTGTGTGTATGTGTGTGTGGAACACATGTATACATACATTTATGTATGTATACATGTTATATATATATATATATATATATATATATATATATATATATATATAGATATATATATATGGGGGGGGGGGGTATGTACGTAATGTATATACTTATAGATATATAGATATGTATATATAAAGATAGAGATTGAGACTGACAGACAGAGAAGATAACAGAAACATTGACTGGAAGCGAACCACACAAACACATTTATATAAATCAGTGTGTGTGCCTGTGCGAAATATACGTACATAGATATATATTGTATTTTTGAAAACCATTTTGTTGCAATGCTCGTCGCGAGTATGAAATTCTTTGACATTCAGCTGACCAGTTGACCTTTCCAGCGCGACCTTTTCATTCTTCTATTTTCTGAGGTCACACTCCCCAGCCGTATTCAAAGCCGTTGATGTTTCAGATTTGTATTTATAAAATTCATATCAAAAGAAAAACAAAATATTGTTTTAGGCAGGGGATTCAAGTTATCGCGCGTGAAGATATATTGTGTTTTTATTTGATTTATTAGTATTATTGTTATTACCATTATTATTGTTGTCATCATTATTTCCGGGCACGGCAAAGGTCGCGGGCTCGCGCCACGCAGCCGGCCGGGGGCCGCCGGGGTAACCATTCCCCGTGCCGCCCCGCTTCTCGGTCGGTTTGTGGCCCTGCCCTTCACACAGGCGACTGCTCCCGTCTAGACGTCCGGAATGGTTTTCGAGTACCGCCCCCCCCTCACTGAGGTGAAACAACCTTTGGATGGTTGCTTCAGAGGGATGAAAGGAACCAGCTGACAAAAAGGACAAAACCCCCCTTCCCTCACTGAGGTGAAACAGCCTTTGGATGGCTGCTTCAGAGGGAAGGGGGAAACACTTTGAAAAGACACAGGTCCTTTCCTTCCTCACTGAGGTGAAACAACCTTTGGGTGGTTGCTTCAGAGGAATGTAGGGAACTGCCTGGCAAGAACGCAAAACCTCCCTTCCCTCACTGAGGTGAAACAGCCTTTGGGTGGCTGTTTTAGAGGGAAGGGTGAACTACTTCGAAAAGACACAGGTCATTTCCTTCCTCACTGAGGTGAAACAACCTTTGGGTGGTTGCTTCAGGGGAACGAAAGGAAGTGCCTGACAAGAACGCAAAACCTCCCTTCCCTCACTGAGGTGAAACAGCCTTTGGGTGGCTGTTTTAGAGGGAAGGGGGAACTACTTTGAAAAGACACAGGTCCTTTCCTTCCTCACTGAGGTGAAACAACCTTTGGGTGGTTGCTTCAGAGGGATGAAAGGAACTGCCTGGTAAAAGTGCAAGACTCCTCGTCCCTCACTGCGGTGAAGCAACCTTTGGGTGGCTGCCTCAGAGGGCTGAGCAAAAGGGCTCCAAACAATGATGTCTCGTAGGTGGAAGGGCATCCCCTCTGGTCTCTCCCCAGGGGTTTACACCTACCCACGCGATTGCCGTGCGTGGCAGCCTTGTGCGCTGTGGAGACGGGAGTCCTGGAGGTTGAGCGATGCCGTGAACGAGTACGCCCTGCGGCTAGCAACACGCCTCTTTGGTCCTCTATTCCAGCAAGACAGGCGGCCTGATCCCGGCCCGGTCACGGTCAATCGGCTGGTCTCCCCCGGGAGGCTAGGGTCAAGCAGTCATGCCGCCATTGGCACTCACAATGGTCCGTGAGTGCCGTCACAATGGCTATTGGCTGCGTATATCCTCTCATCACTCCTGTTGCTGTTAGACACTGGTTCTGACACTCAGCTTCCCCTTGTTGGACTCCGTGGTGGGTGGGGGCGTGAGAGGATGAAGCACTTACCAATTCATGGAAAAAACAATCAAACACCCCCCACAGACTGAACTTACAGTTGACGAACCGCGCAAGGCCCAGACCACGGTAGTCACCATGAAGGCATATGCGCCTTCCGGTGGCAAAAGAAAGCCCCAAGCACAGGATGACACTGTCACCCCTGCTGCTAAGGTGGACAAGACCGAAGCCAATGGGTCTGTCCACCGAATAGTCAAAGATCTTGACTCGCGAGCTGGCCTCTCCAGGCCAGCAGCTAAGCCAGGGAGGCCCCTGAGTTCAGAGACGGCCTCCCCGACTGAGAGGGGAGAGCAGGCTGAACCAGCCGCATCAGCTCCTGCCTCCTCAAACAAGCCCGAAAGCCGAAAGGGCGGGCCGAAGCGTCCGAGGCCGGATACCGACTCTGATGAAGAGTCGGGACCCCCTAAACGCTTCACCCAGTTCAAAGTGCCAGCTAAACCCGAAGGCTTCGACAATGCCTACCAATTGGTCAGGGCATTGGAGTTGCAACGGAAAATCCGGTTGTCGATCCGGGTCGCCCGAGATCAGGGCATGATCATAATGCCCAAAGATCAAGCTACCTTAAATTTCCTCCGGGAAACGAAGGAGCTAACTGATGGGAGAAAAGTGAGTCTTTCCCCACTAAGTCCCGAGGAAAAGAGAACCAAGATGGTGCTACTTGGCTTCTCAGTCTCGTACGATGTGGAGCTGATCGCTTCACACCCACAGGTCGTGCAGGCTTCCCGAATGTCGAAGGGGAAGACCCCAACCAGGCAAGTCCTGGTGACCATGAAAGGTGCCCCAACCACTACCCTTGATCTGGGTAACTGGGGCACCTACAACCTTCGAACGTATGTGCCAGAACCACTTCGGTGTTTCAAGTGCCAGAAATACGGTCACCACAAGGCTAACTGTACAGCCAAGCCTAAATGTGGTGTCTGTAGCAAGGCACACAACACAGAGGTATGCCTCAAGGCATACAAAGAGGAAAAGAGGGACACAACAGCCAAATGTCCCAACTGTGCCAAGAAGCATCATGCCTGGAGCCTGACTTGCTCTGTCAGGAAAAAGGCGGCCCTCAGGCGACAAGAGGTTGCTCAAAACCGATCAGACTTTGTTCCTGCCCCACCGGGCACCCATGTCTGGGGAAGGAACAAAAGCGAAAAGGCCCCCCGACCTCCTAAGAGGAAGGAAGCCGCCCCCCAGCCGACACTGGATGTCTCCAACAAAAAGGAGTTTCCGACAATGCCAAAGGTGCAGAAAAAGAAACTAAAGAAAAAAGTTTCTAAGAGCACCACAAAAACCGCCCCAACAGATGATCATCTCCTCTTTGACGAGGACGATATGACTCTCCTGTTAACTGCTGTTGTCACAGCAGTAGCAACAGCCCTGGGGAGGTCGAGTGAGGAGGCCGAGAAGGCAGTTTCGGTCGCCATGACGGCAATGACCCAGACTGTCGCAGCCCTGAAGGGAAGAAAGCTGGCTAGAGAAAAACCAGCCTCACCCTCACCCCAGGACGAGACTCCCCTCCCCACTCCAAACCAGGCCATGCCTTCACAGGCAGAGCCAAAACAGGCTGAATCTGTGCAGCCAGAGCCAGATCACGCTGACCTTGCCCAGGCAAGGCCAGCAAGGCCAGCCAAGAAAAAGCCTGAGAGAAAAGCCGAACCAACCAAAGTCAGAGCTACCAAAGGCTCTCCACCCCCCAGTGGACCCAAGGATAGCCTGACAACAGACGAGGAGCCCTCAACCAGCGAGGACCTCGCAATGGAGTTGTCAGACTCCGACGATGTCTCTGATGTAACTATCACTGAGTAACATCATGACACACCATCTAACCATCCTACAGTGGAACATCAATAGCTTCTCTGCAAAGAACGCTTTTCTCCAAGCAGTAGTGCGATCAAGGAACATTGACATTGTCATGCTCCAGGAGACATTAACAGTGGACACTGTTCGCTTCTCAGGGTACCATGCCTTCACACTGCCACAAACACCTGGCAAGAGAGGCTTGATCACCCTTGTGAGAGCAACAATCCCCTGCTCCGCAATAGCCGATGCATCGCACTGTGGAGACGATGTTGAATCCCTTGCCGTCGAGGTTCACCTGGCCGGGGGGCCCCTCAAACTGTACAATGTGTACAGCCGGCCACGCTGTAAAAGCTTAGACATCAGCCAGGTCTGTGCTTCTGCTGCACACGACCGAGTGATCATAGGGGGAGACTTCAATGCACACCACCCCATCCTGGCTCCCTGCCGGGCACCGGATGCGGCCGGCTATCACATAGCTGACGTGCTAGAGACATTCCCTGAGATCGCTCTCCTCAACACCCAAGAGCCAACGCATGTCAGAGGAGGGGTCCTAGACCTCACCCTGGCCACTGCTACTCTGGTGGGGAGGATTGGCTGGTGTGTCGATGAGACCGTCACAAGTGACCATTACGGCACTATAACTACCCTCATGGATGCTGGCCCAGCCGAAATCCTAAGACCAAATCCAAGATGGAAAACAGACAAGGCCAACTGGCAGGCGTTTCAAAACGCCTTGGCCCTCTGTCTGAGATGCAACAATCCCCCACAAAGCGAAAATGTGGAAGTGCTCGAAGCCAGCCTGCTAAACGCCATTAATGAAGCAGCCTCACAGACCATACCCAAAACTCGGCCTGGGTCCAGAAGTCACAAAGACGCCTGGTACTTCAATGACGAGATCAGGGAGGTCAACCACAGGGTGAACATGTGCCGAAAACTATTCCGAAGGCAAAGAACCCCTGACAACCTATCCCTCCTAAGGGAAGCTGTCACGGATGCCAAGGAAACTGCCAACAGAGTCAGGCAGGAAAAGTGGCTGGAATGGTGTGAGTCCTTCGACCACCAAACCACCCTTTCAGAGCTGTGGCAACGGGTCAAGCGAGCTACCAGCCGCTCAGCCCCGAGGTGCACCCATCACGACCCCCAAGCAGAGGCTAACAGACTGGCGCACGAGTTCTCTGCGAGAACGAGCAGCAACAGTCTGCCAGCCGAGCTGAGGGCAAGACAAGAGCGTCTACAGCCAGACAGACACGCTCAGATCAGAGAAAGGGCAGCCGAACCCGATAACTCAGACGTTATCTTTTCTCTGAGGGAACTAAGGAAAGCCTATAAAACCAGTTCCAACACAGCCCCGGGCTCTGATGGGATCTCGTACCCCATTATCTCCCACCTAGGACTAGCAGGTGAGCGTGCACTCTTGCAACTCATCAACAAGTCCTGGGAAACTTCCACTCTACCCCAGAGTTGGAAGAGGGCTACCATAGTTCCCGTCCCAAAACCAAAGGAGCCGGGGAAGTACCGCCCCATCTCTCTGCTCAGCTGCCTGGCCAAGACGGCTGAGAGGATGGTACTAAACCGGCTTCAATGGAAAACGGGACCCCCGCACGAACAACTTCACGGGTTCACAAGGGGCATGGGCACAGCACACAGCTTAGCCACGCTCTTAAGCACAATCAGCAAGGGCCCAGCTGTGGTGGTATTCCTTGACCTGGAGAAGGCTTTTGAACTGGCAAGTCCGCTTGCCATTCAGGAAAGCCTGATCCAGAAGGGAATCAGAGGAAAGCTCTTGGCTTGGATAGGTGACTACTTCAGGAACAGGACTGCCAATGTCAAATTCCAGGGTCACCTATCGCAGCACATGCCGCTCGAAAATGGAACGCCACAGGGTGGGGTTCTCAGTCCAGCCCTATTCAACACTTTAATGTCCTGCATCCTCAACATAAACCTCCCAGTGGGGTGCCAGATCATCTCGTATGCAGACGATCTCGCTATCACCTCCACTGGACCACGCAGCCAGAATAAAGCCCAGCGTTGTCTGGACCTCGTGTCAGAGGAGTGTTGTAGGACGGGACTAAAGATCTCTGCTGCCAAATCCAAAGCCATGGCTTTGAGACAGAGAGTTCGAGGCACAAGACTGAAAATCCAGGGAGTGGAATTAGAATGGGTCAAGGACTACCTATACCTTGGGGTAAGGATAGACCGGACCCTCTCCTTCCATAAGGAGGTCCAGTACCTGGTTGACCGAACCAAAGCAAGACTGTCTGTCATGAGAGCAATGACTGGGAGACGCATAGGGGCCAGACACAAAGTACTAAGATCATTCTATGTACATGCTGTCCGGCCCATTGTGGACTATGCCTCAGTCGCTCTAATTGCTGCAAAGAAAAAGCACACAGACAAATTAGAAACAGTCCAAAATGAAGCTGCCAGGATCATTCTGGGTGCCCCGAGGTGGACGAAGGTCCTCAACCTCCTGATGGAGGCAAACCTTCTCCCCCTGGACTCACGAATCGATCTAACGGCAACACAATTTCTG
>NC_061857.1:26678407-26680907 GCF_019202785.1 Penaeus chinensis
TCTCTCTTTTCTCTTTCTCTTTCACACACATACGCACACACGCACACACGCACACACGCACACACATACACACACACACACACACACACACACACATATATATATATATATATATATATATATATATATATATATCATCATCATCATAAGGGGGCATACGCATGGCTGCGCTTTGCCGCGCCCAACCTTTGCCTCCCCCTCCCGGTGTCCCTCTGAGCAAGCCTCCATGCAGCATACCTTCCCACTCCCAGCATATCTTGGCAGTTCTGATCGACCTTCCCCTTGGTCTTCTCCAGCCTGGGTCAACCCTCTCGGAGATGACCCTATGACCTGAATCTTCATCAGGAAAACGAGCTACATGCCCATATAGCTGAAGTTGGCGCTCTCGTATCAGGCTGGTAATAGGTCTTGAATCAGTCGCATGGAGTATCCTCTGATTGGACACATGGTCTCTCTAGGTATACCCCATGATTCTGCGAAGACACTTTGTACCATAGGAGTCAAGACGGGCCTTCAGAGCACTGTTCAGTGTCCAGGTCTCACACCCATAGAGTAAGACCGGGATCACCAGTGCTCTGAAGAGCCTGATCTTAGTTCTCCCAGTCAAATACCAACAGCGCCAAATACTCCTATAGAGTGAGTCCATAACGCCGTAGGCCAGTCCGAGTCGTCGAGTGACTTCCCGGCCGGAATCTCCGTCGCTCTGCACTACACTACCAAGATAAGTGGAGCTATCCAAGACCTCAATGTTTCTCGCCACAAGCATACACAGACTGAACATCGACATCCAAAAAGTCCCCAAATTCCTGAACCTTGGTCTTGGTCCAGTTGACTGCGAGTCCCAGGACCTCCAATGTCTCTGCTAGAATCACTGCAACATCGGCAAAATCAAGGTCTGTGACCCTGAAATTACCAATTGATGCCTCACAGAAACTACGGTTCACGGCCAAGTATCCACTCCATACAAGTATTGAAAAGGGTTGGGGCCAGGACACATCCCTGTCTCACCCCGGCTGACACCGGCAAAAAGGCAGATATGCCACCCCCCCCCCTCCCCTCCACACACAAACATACTTGACAGCACTCTCGGTATCTGTATACAGGCCAGACAGCAAACCAATAATCCCAGGAGGGATCCCACGGAGACCCAGAGGGCTCCAGAGACTCCCGGTGCACTGAGTCGAAAGCCTTCTTGAGATCAACATAAGCTGCAAGCATACCTTGTTGAAACTCCAGTCGGCGTTCTACAAGCACACGAAGTGCTAAGGCGCAGTCTATAGTTGACATCTTGGGTGTAAAACCAGACTGTTCAGGGCTCTGTACTCGTAAAAGGTGGTCACGCACTCGTGCCAAAAGCAGATGAGCGAGGACCTTGCCTGGTAAGTTGACCAATGTAATACCTCTGTAGTTGCCACAGCCCTTTTGGTCCCCTTTCCCTTTCCAGATAGGGATGACCAAGCCTCTTTTCCAGTCAGGAGGAATGGTACCAGTCTCCCAAACGGCAGACAGGACTGCATGCAAACCACAGATCATGGCTTCTCCAACTGCCTTCAACAACTCCGCAGCAATCCCACAGACACCAGCAGCCTTTCCGCTCTTCGGCCTAGAGACCGCCCTTCTCACCTCTTTGATGGAAGGTGGTTCCTCACTGATTGGTGGATCAGCCACTAGTGGCTGTGTGCCAGCCAACGGGAGTTGTGAAGACGGCCCTATACAGTTGCTCAAAGTACTCAGCCCAGCGGGCCCTATACTCATCCTGCTCCGACACAATGTGACCATCCTCTGCCCTCAGCGAGCCAAATTGAGAGATGGACTTTGACCGGAGTTCCCTCAGGGCTTGGAAAGCAGGTCGAAGGTCATTTTGGGCAAAACGACCTTCCAACTCTTCCACGATGCCCCTAACGTACCTCTCTTGGTCCATTCTCAAAGAGGCGCTAGCAGAGCGAGACAGTGGTTTCCATCCAGTCGGGCAGCACGACTCATCTCTATAGTGTTCAGTGTCTCGTCCGAGACTGTACGCCTCCTTTGCCGAGGTCGGACCCCAAAGTACTCCTCGGCAGCTGCTTAAAGGTATCCCACAGTTCAGCAGGGTCCTGTAGAGTGCCAAGCACTTCAAACCGATTTGAGACTGCCACTGCATACTCCTGAGCCACCTCCTCACTCTTGAGCCTCTCGAGATGGAACACCTGTTGGTGAGATCTCGGGATGCCTCTAGATCTGAGGCGGAGCCTTAGTGTTGCAGCAACAAGTCTGTGGTCGGTAGCAAAGAACTCAGCACTTCTAAAAACTCTACAGTTCTGAAGGATCCTCCAACGAGTATCCACAAGAATATGGTCGATCTCTTTAGCTACAATGCCAGTATTGGAGTACCACGACCAGCGGTGTAGATCTCGTCTCTGGTACCACGAGCCCGCAATCCTCAGCCTCCTAGATCTTGCGAAGTCTAAGAGGTATGAGCTATTGGTGTTCCTAGTACCAGAGCCATAGGGACCGATGCATG